>NC_081182.1:143063111-143358067 GCF_029867415.1 Vicia villosa
TTTGAAAAGATCGTTAATTTTGTAATGATCCGTGTTTGGATGTATACAAAATATTGTCTTTTGGAAAATTCGTTTTAAAAAACAACAGTGTATGAGAATTTTGTTTGTTTTGATTTTGAGCAAGCAAACTAGGAGGTCTACCCTGAGTTAGGAGGTCTTTATCCTTGTTCCCTTTAAAAATCTATCCATTCGTCGGATATAAACAAAAGGTTCGATTTTGTACTCGAAACAGTAGGAATGTAACTTTGATTTTGAAAAGAGTGAAAAGGGGTTACCCTAGGAGGTGCAAATGTGATTGTGATTGAATTCAGATATTTATCTTTGAAGTTAGTGATCTGACGGTTCAGTTTTATCTTTGACATACACGCAGTTTATATGGGTGCTGGAAATTAAAATGCGGAAATGTAAAGTGCAGAAAGTAAATCTACGCTATTACATCGATTGTGCGGGAAATGTAAACTAGCCTATTTACATGAATTTGACATCCTATACATTTATCTAGGAATTTAAATTGTAATAAATAAAAGGCATGTTTTTGGATTTTTTATGATTTATTTTAAATATAATTAATGCATTATTAATTAATTTAAAATAAAGAAAAAAAAAGATAAAAAGATGATTAAACTTAGAAAATAAGTTTAGAATATGTATAAAACATTTGTTAACTGATTTTTAGAACAAAACTAATTTTTTTGTAATTTTTGAAATTGTTTTTGGATTTTTTAAGTTAATTAAAACATAATTATATAAATAATTACACAAATAATTAAAACTTAATGATAAAATTATCCTAAATATGTACAAAATTAGTTTATGATATATAAACAATATTTAACACAAAGAACAATTTTTTTATGATTTTTTGACTAATTAAAACAATTAATAAGCAAATATATAAATACATACTAATTAATTATGAAAAATATTGAAATTTTGAAGAAAAATAAAATATTTTTATTTCAGAAAATAATATATTATTTTAGAAGTTTAAAATATTTTTTGGGGAATTTTTTGAATTTTTAAACTATTTTTAATTAATTTATCAAAGAAATTAAAATAAAATAGAAAATAAAAAAGGATACTTATTCAGTGTGGAAGTTGACTGAGGGAGCATGGTGTAGCTGCGTGTGTGAGGCGTTGGATTGGAGATTGAATTGATCCAAGGGTTCAGATCTGAGGTCACATGAAGCACATGATTAAAGCAAGGCATGGGATTAGTGGGAGACCAAAGTCAGACTGGTCCCCACCCTCGCCTGCATGGACCAATGGAAACAGAGGAGAGAAGGTTGAACAGTTGACTGACGAACCACGCTCGGACGCGTGGTCGTCTTCAACCTCCGTCCCATGCACTTTTTCAGACAGATAGCGGGGGTTTTTAACCCCCTCTATTTCACGATACAAAAACGTTATTTTCGGTAGCTTCCCAAACCTGCAAGAACACACGTTAGCAACATATGAAAACAACCCAGATCCACTAAACATGATGCCCTGAATCCAAATATGTCATTAGTTTCGTGGTTTGATGCTCATAGCTATAGGTTCGAAGATGTTAAAGTATGAACACTCATAAGCTTATGTTAATGGCATATGGCTATCCTCACGTGGGAGTTGGCATGTTAAGGCCCAGATCATTTGCATAGGACCTTATGAGCATGATAGGATGGTTGATTAGCATTGAAATCAGTTGCATATACAAAAACGAAAATAAAATTCATATGTACATGAAGAGTATTATATGCTTTATACGACTCTCATGGGCCTGTGTTTAAAGTTCAATCTTACTCTATTATCTTTGAGAAGATGATTAGAATGCTTGGTTTGTATTAATATTGATTGGAAAATTGATTTTGAAAATTACAAAGTATGGAGATTTTTTGAGAATTTTGAGAGGTTTGTGGCTATTCTCTTGCTATCTCTTCGTGTCTCCCCCTTTTGCTGAAGTATGATGCTTCTTTTATAGCCCAAAGTTGCTTGGAACTCAAGCTAAGAAGCTTTGTTGTCTTTGTTGAAAGTTTGATTTTTAAAATATTAAAAATCTTTGAATTGTTGACCAAGCTTGACTCCATTCAATGCTCTTGTCTTGCTCTTCAATTCTTGCAGAAAAAATGAAGATTCCTTGAAGTGAGTCATACTTGGAGGCCAAGCAACCATTATCCATGCATTTTCCTTTTAATTTTAATCTTAAAGTAAGATAAAATTATGCAAAAAATGGCCAATAAAGATGTGGGCTTTGTCTTGGTCGTGGGAGGCCCATAGTAACATGGCAAAGATGTTTGGACCATAAAAACTTGGACTCATTTGGAAAAAAAACATTTTTGAGCAATGTTGATTTCATGCATTTTCCCAAAATTTAGCCAACTTCAACAAGGTGTAAATCCTTCAATTTTTGTCATATGAAGGAGATCTTGCACTTTTTGGAAACCTCAAAGAGTCCTCTAACCAATGTCTTTGGTCTCATATCAAAATGATTTTTGGTTCTCCTTGTGTGTCCATTTGAAAAAAGTGTCTTTTTGTTGACTTTGAAAATGACCTGTAATGTCTTTGGCCATATTTTTCAAATGGTGAATGCTATGACCATGGGATCAATTGCATTTGAAAGATAATTGAATTTCCTTCAAAATGAGCTTTGGTTGACATTTTTTGGATGAAGGATGAGAGAGTTATGATCAGTCAAAGTTGAGTTGACTTTTCAGGCAAAAACCCTAATTTTGAATCTTAGGGTTTTGTTGATTTTTGATCTTTCCTTGATGAATTGTGATCATCCAATGATCAAATGTTGAATCCTTTGACAAAATATGGACTTTGACAAAAAATTTCATTTTTGACTGTCAGTTGACTTTTTTGGTCAAACGGGTCGTCTGTTGACTGTTTGAGCTGCTGACGGTGCGTCTGAGTGAATTGAAGTTTGAAAATTTGTATGATGGTACTTTGAGATGTATGGATGTATATGAAATCCATTTGAGCTCTCAAAAACTTGTTGCTCCTGTAAAAACAAGAAAAACCCTGATTAGGGACTGTTTGTGTAGGAGACAGTTAAGCGTACCTGATTTTTGTGCAGTGCTGAGTTTCTGCTAATCGCGTGATATTCAGAAGACTTCTAACACAAAAATCTTGGAAATTTGAATTGTGAAAGATTGATTTGATTGATGGTACAAAACACTGAGAATTGTACTGCCAGCAGTTTGGCTGTCAACTGACTGTCCAGGTATTGATGCAGCAGTTAGAGTGAAAAATCAACAGTCAAAGTTAATTTTCTTTTTTTGTTGTTTTTGTTTTATGTTTGAAAAATTAAAGTTATTTACATGACTTGTTAAAAACACAGACATAATAAATAACTAATATATACTGTTACCAGTACAGTCTGAGTTTCCTGATTCTGCGCCTGCAAAAAGATTTAACTCTGTACCAATTGTGTCAGTACTATTTATCTGTAAATAAATAAATAGCATGTGTGAAGTAATAAACAGTATTTGGCGTTTGCGTAAGAATAAATTCAACTGCAAGCCAAATTACTGTATAAGAAAAATTCTAAAAACTAAGTATTTCATATGTCAGGATATTTGTTGAAATAAAAATCCATGATTATATGAGACCCTTAATTTTCAGATTGGAGTTTTCTTGAAAAATAGGTGGGCAAATTTTGGGGTATAACACTGAGCAACATAGACTTCTTCATTTATATAGCCATTTAGAAAGGCACTTTTAACATCCATTTGGAATAGTTTGAAGTCTTTAGAACAAGCATAAGCAAGTAAGAGACCAATAGCTTCGAGACGTGCTACAGGAGCGTATGTCTCTTCATAATCAATACCTTCCTCTTGATTATAACCTTGGGCAACTAATCTAGCTTTGTTTCTAGTAATAACGCCGTTTTCATCAAGTTTGTTACGAAAAACTCATCTAGTGCCTATTACTTGATGATCTCCCGGATGAGGGACTAAGTCCCAAACATCATTCCGTTTAAATTGGTTTAATTCTTCTTGCATGGCCATTAGCCAATGCTCATCAAGTAATGCATCCTTAGCGTTTTTCGGCTCAACTTGTGAAACAAAAGCAAAATGATGACAGAAGTTACTTATCTTTGAGCGTGTTGTAACGCCCCTTGAGATGTCTCCTATTATATTGTCAATTGGATGGTCTTTCACGTTTGTCCAGGCCTTGGGAAGTTCTTCATTGTTTGAGATGCTTTCTTTTTCATTTTCATTGTGAGACTCATCTTTCTCTCTCTCAGCATCTTTCTTTACAATACTTTCATCCTCATCTTCCTTATCCTTGACAATGTCTTCAGTGGATGGACCTGCACCATTAAATGAAAGACCTTTCTCGACATATTTTGCATAAGATTCATCAAAAGAAACGTGTACTGACTCTTCTACTATAAGTAATCTCTTATTATATATTCGATATGCTTTGCTAGATTGTGAGTAACCAAGGAATATGCCCTCATCAGCTTTAGCATCGAATTTGCCAAGATTATCCTTACCATTGTTCAAAACAAAACACTTGCAACCGAATACATGGAGATGAGATACATTTGGTTTTCTACCTTTTAGTAATTCATAGGGAGTTTTGTTCAGTATAGGACGTATTGTTATCCTATTCAAAACATAACATGCTGTACTAATCGCGTCAGCCCAGAAATACTTTGGTAGATTACCCTCATTCAGCATTGTTCTTGCCAGCTCCTCTAGAACTCGATTTTTACGTTCAACTACTCCGTTTTGTTGAGGTGTTCTAGGAGCTGAAAAGTTATGCTCAATTCCATGTTTATCATAGTATTTTTCAAAAAGAATGTTTTCAAACTCTCCACCGTGATCACTTCGAATTGCAACTATTTTGTTGTTCATTTTGTTTTGACATAATCTTGCAAATTGTGTGAAAGCTGGAAAAGTTTGATCCTTACTAGGTAGAAAGATTGTCCAACAAAATCTCGAGTAATCATCGACAATGACAAAACCATAGGTGTTTCCACCTATGCTTTTAGTCCTTGAAGGGCCAAAGAGATCCATGTGAAGTAGTTCAAGAGGGCGTGATGTTGAAACCACGTTCTTTGATTTAAAAGAGATTTTTGTTTGCTTTCCCTTTTGACAAGCATCACATAGATGATCTTTTGAAAACTTCATTTTAGGTAGGCCGATTACTAAATCTTTTGAGACAACTTTATTATGTAAGTCAAAATTTATGTGGGCGAGACGTCTATGCCACAGCCATGAGTCATCGCCCAGAGCAACTAGACACTTGGTGCTAGACTTAGATACCTCATCCAAGTTTAGCATGTAGATGTTGTTTACTCTTAAGCCCTTAAACATAATGTCTCTTTTCTTAGTATGTTCTATTGTGCAGCCAGAATTTGTAAACATTACTTTAAATTCTTTGTCACACAATTGACTTATACTTAAAAGATTATGTTTAAGACCTTCTACTAGCAGCACATCAGTTATAGTAGTGGTAGAAGGGTTACCTACACTTCCTTTACCAAGTATGGCTCCCCGATTGTTATCTCCATAGGTGACATACCCCTTTTTCTTTGCTTGAAACTCAACGAAAAGAGATAGGTCTCCAGTCATGTGTCTTGAACATCTGCTATCAAGGAACCACAACCTTTCAGCAATGTCAAGACACTTTTCCTGCAAGATTAATTTAAAGAGGGAGGTCCCCAATTTTCATTGGGTCCTTGGTAGTGAGTACACAATTTGTTGCACTTAGGCAACCATTGAAATACTCCTTTAGGAACTAAAATTCTCCTAAATTTGCATTTTTCAATGGTATGTCCCTTTTTGCAACAATAATGACAGGTAATATGATGAGAATATGGAGTTTTGCTAGTTGATACTTTTGGTACAAAAGTGTATTTACTATATAAAGGAGTATACGATCTTTTGAACTTATTTGGATCAACCGCAAAAGTCACTTTTGGTTGTAGAGCCTTGTCTAACTTGGCTTTTAGATCTCTTACTTCTTTTTGCCAAATGTGACATGTCTCACAACCAAACCATGATGTGGGATCTATTTCAACTTTGTCCTTTTGAATGTCTAGCATAGATTGTTTTAAAGCTTCCATATCCTTTTCGGTTTTCTCAACTTTTGATTCAAGATATGAAAATATTTTCTTATTTGAGGCCAAAAGTTTGAAAGCTTTAATTGCATCTCTATGTAATTCTTCAAAAGCAAGTTTTAGTTGAGAATGAGATACCTTATCTACGAGTTCAGGTTTAAGATGACTTACAGCTTTCTTTTTCTTGTTTTGATGAGCCATGAAACAAAGATTTGCTGATTCTTCTTCATCGCTTGATGAGCTTTCACTAGATGAATCACTTTCCCATGCTATGTAGGCTCTTTTAGATTTGTTATGACCTTTGCTTTGGTTCTTCTCCTTTTCTTTCTTAAGGTATGGACAATCCGGTTTGTAGTGACCGGCTTTCCCACAATTGAAGCAAAGACCTTTGATTTTTCCCTTGTTGTCGTCATCTTGTTTGAACATGTTTGATTGCTTTCTATAGTTGATCAAGCCTTTGTCAGAATGTTTTGCTCCATTTTTCTTTAGATATTTGTTGTATCTTCGCACAAACAGTCCCATTTCCTCATCATCGGAGTCTTCGTCATCACTTGTGTCACTATCCTTTGGCTCTCGTTTTGAGGTCTTGGAGCTCGAAGCTTTTAGAGCTATTGACTTCTTCTCTACCTCTTTCTCCATGTTCTTTTCTTTCTTTGTCCTTTTCTCATGCATGTCAAGGCATTTAAGGTGTTGTTCATGTTCCTCTAGTTTACCAAATAGAGTTGTAATGTCTAAAGTGTTTAGATCATTTGCTTCCTTTATTGCTGTAACTTTGGGTTGCCATTCCCTGTTCAAACATCTTAAGATTTTGTTAGTAGCAACTGCATTGGAAACAGGTCTATCAAGAGAATTTAACCGATTTTTCAGGTGAACAAATCTCTTCTGCATGTTTTCGATGGATTCACCATCTTCCATGTGGAAGAGTTCGAACTCTTGAGTTAACGTATTGATCCTAGCTAGTTTGACATCATCCGTTCCCTCGTGGGCAACTTGCAATGTGTCCCACATAGCTTTAGCTGATCTACAATGGGAAACGCGATAGTATTCATCAACTCCTAGAGCTGAGATTAGAATGTTTCTCGCTTTCCAATCGTATGCATATCTCTTTTCATCTTCAGCATTCCAAGTATCTTCTGGTTTTGGAACAACTGCACCAGCTGCATTTGTCATGGTGATCTGAAATGGACCATTGACAATAGCTGTCCAGATGTTCCTATCAATTGCATTGATATGGACACACATACAATCCTTCCAATAGCCGTAGTTTTCGCCGTTGAAAACTGGAGCTCTATTATGAGCCCCTTTAGGTCCGGAAGCCATCTTTCCAATAAGTGTTTCACGTAGCACGGAATAAACCAGAGCTCTGATACCACTTGTTAGACGCTGGCCTTAGGATCTAGAGGGGGGGTGAATAGATCGTTCACAGTTTTACGGATTTAAACGACTTTTCAGCGGAAGTGATTCTGAATCGACTCGCGTCTATTCCGAACCACTATCGAAACGATTATATATGTGTTTAAAAACCAGTCAAAGACTTGAGGTAAATGATAAGAGTATATGTTGCAGAATCAAAGCGTTTCTCTTATTGAAAATCAGATAAACTTTTTGTATGATGGACAATGTTTGCAATGCAGTAAGAGTAATAGAAACAAATATACAAACACTTGGTGATAATGATCAAATTGAAGGTAATTCAATGTGTGGTGGATTGTGATGTTTATGTAAGTACTTAATTCACAATCTTAACACTCGAATCGTTGATCAATTTGCTATTATAACCAAATATGAACAGAATGTAAATGAAAAGGTAAAAGCGACAAGAACACGATATTTGTTTAGGCAGTTCGTCGATCGTCCTCGCTACGACTACGTCTGCCCCCAATTCCAAATTGAAATTGGGTAATCTTTCATTAATGTTGAAAGTAGTATATACAAAGAAGATAACAAAGCGATAAACGATAAACCAATTATGTCGATCCTTTGAATCTTCTTCCCCCTTAATCTTGAGCAAGATCAAGGTTATCCAAGAGCTTCACTTTGATTCCCTTCTGCAGTGTCTTGATTCCTTGAACTCCCCGTTCCTCAATCGTTACACTCAGCCGAATCCTCAATGAACGCCTCTTGATAAAAACCCCCAAGAACCACCCGTCGTGGAGGACAAAACCCGCAGATTTTATTCACCAACAAACCCCACAAACCTTCACCCACTAGGAATCTTCAATTCCGTTCCATGGACGTTATCGAACTCATCACTAACCCGCAACGCAAGAATGATTATGTGTAATTGTGTTGGAGATGATGAAGAACGAAGATGAGAAGCGTTTGTGTATCTTTCAGTCGTTGGTGTTACTTGAGTAATTACCCTTGGACAATATATATGATAGCTTAACAGTTGGAGATGAGAGAAACAGAATTTTTGGCATTCTTGATCAGTTAGGTCGACCTCTTGTAGTGCTTAGGTCGACCTAGCAGAGCTTGCAGAATTTTGCTCCCAGTTAGGTCGACCTGTTTAAGGAGTAGGTCGACCAGAATCCTCTTCAAATGCATTCTGGGGACATTTTCTCAGATTAGGTCGACCTAGTTGTTGTGTAGGTCGACCTAACAGGCTGGTATGTAAAATTCATCAATTTAGGTCGACCTAAATGGTGTGTGAGTCGACCTAGCAGGAGTATATGAATTTTTCTCCATTTTAGGTCGACCTGGGTTGATGGTAGGTCGACCTAACTGCTGCTTTTCTGCATTCTTGTTTTGCTGTGTTGAGTTGTGTTGAGTCGACCTTTATGCATAGTAGATCATCCTGTGCTTTCATGAGTGATTAAATGCTTTGCTTTTCCGATTCCTCCTTGTTGTTTGGATGCTCATTTGAGTTTGCCATAAATCAAAAACATCTTAGAGTATAATCTTGTATTCACAAATTTGACATCCTATACATTTATCTAGGAATTTAAATTGCAAGAAAAATAAAAGGCATGTTTTTGGATTTTTTTATAATTGATTTTAATTATAATTAATGCATGATTAATTAAATTAAAATGAAGAAAAAAGATGAAAATATATTTAAACCTAGAAATTAAGTTCAAAATATGTACAAAATATTTGTCAATTAATTTTAAAACAAAACTAATTTTTTTGGAATTTTTGAAATTGATTTGAAATTGATTAAGCTAATTAAAACATAATTATGCAAATAATTATACAAATAACTAAAACTTAAAGAGAAAATTATCCTAAATATGTACAAAATTAGTTTATAATATATAAACAATATTTAACATAAAGAACAATTTTTTTTATGATTTTTTGATTGGTTAGAATAATTAAAAAGCAAATATATAAATATATACCAATTAATTATGCAAGATATTGAAATTATGAAGAAAAAATAAAATATTTTTATTTCAGAAAATAAAATATTATTTTAGAAGTCTAAAAATATTTTTTGTGTATTTTTTGTATTTTTAAAACTATTTTTAATTAATTTAACAAAGAAATTAAAATAAAAATAGAAAATAAAAGGATACTAATCAAATGTGGTTGATTGGAGAGTCCACGGTGTGGAACACTTGTCAGGTGCGTTGGATGGAAAGTTGAGAAGATCCAAGGGCTCAGATCATGAGGGAGCATGATATGATGGTGGGGAACATGTGCTGAATCCAAGGAGATTCAAACTTTCTGACTGGGACCCACAAGTGCACGCGTGGATGGGAAGACTGGTTAACCAGCCAATGATCAAGAGCCACGCGAGCGGAGGGAAGAGTCAGCTTTGACTGACGAACCACGCTTGGACGCGTGGTCGTCTTCAACCTCCGTCTCTCTTATTTTTTCAAACAAATAGCGGGGGTTTTAAACCTCCTCTATTTTTACGATAAAAACGCCATTTTTGGTAGCTTCCCAAACCTGCAAAAATAAGCGTTAGGAATAAAAACAAGTGACCCAGATCCCCTAATTAGGATGCTCTGAGTCCAAATATGATGTTAGTTTCGCTGTTTGAGAGCTGTAGCTATGGATTCGATGGAGTTGAAGTTTTAGCACGCATGAACCTTTGTTAATGGCATGGGATGATTCTCACGTGGTAGCTTACATGTTAAGGCCCAGATCTAGCTTATGGGACCACATGAACTCACTGGAATGATTAGATTACATTGAGGTTGATTAAATATAGGAAAACGAAAATTACTTATGTATGAACATGAAGAACACTATGCATGTGTTACGACTCTCATGGGACCATATTAAGGGTTCATTATTACTTTATATGATCTTAGAAGATGATTGGAATGATTGTTTTGTATTGATATTGATTGGAATATGGAATTCGAAAATTACAAAGTGTATGGAAATTTTGAGAAATTTGATGAGTTTTCTTGCTATGCCTTGGCTGTAATTTCGTGTGTGTCCTGTTGTTGATGTATTCCACTTCATTTATAGGCCAAGAGCTGCTTGGAAGTGAAGCTAAGAGCATTGATTGCTTGGTTGAAAGTTTGATTTTTAAATATTAAAAATCCTTGAATATTTGACCAAGTCTTCCTCTCCTTTACTTCTCTTGCCTTGTGCTTCAATTCTCTGCAGAAAATCAGAGATTCCTTGGGTGACTCATGCTTAGATTGTAAGCTACCCATTATCCATTCATTTTTCTTTTTAATTTAATCTTAAAATAAGATAAAATTAAGCAAAAAATGAATAAAAATGGTATGGGCTTAGTCTTGGTCGTGGGAGGCCCATAATATTATGGAAATGATGTTTGAACCATGAAAACTTGGCCCCATTTGGAAAAAATACATTTTTGAGCAATGTTGGTTTCATGCATTTTCCCAAAATTTAGCCAACTTCAACAGGGTGTAAATCCCTCAATTTTTGTCATATGAAGGAGTTCTTGCACTTTTTGGAAACCTCAAAGAGTCCTCTAACCAATGCCTTTGGTCTCATGTCAAAATTATTTTTGATGCTCCTTGTGTGTCCTTTTGAAAAACGTGTCTTTTTGTTGACTTTGAAAATGACCTGTAATGTCTTTGGTCATATTTTTCAAATGGTGAATGCAATGACCATGGGATCAATTGCATTTGAAAGATAATTGAATTTCCTTCAAAATGAGCTTTGGTTTGAATTTTTTGGATGAAGGATGAGAGAGTTATGACCAGTCAAAGTTGAGTTGACTTTTCAGGCAAAAACCCTAATTTTGAATCTTAGGGTTTTGTTGATTTTTGATCTTTCCTTGATGAATTATGATCATCCAATGATCAAATGATGAATCCTTTGACAAAATATGGACTTTGACAAAAAATTTCATTTTTGACTGTCTGTTGACTTTTTGGTCAAACGGGTCGTCTGTTGACTGTTTGAGCTGCTGACGGTGCGTCTGAGTGAATTGAAGTTTGAAAATTTGTATGATGGTACTTTGAGATATATGGATGTGCATGAAATCAATTTGAGGTCTCAAAAACTTGTTTCTCCTGTAAAAAACAAGAAAACCCTAGTCAGGGACTGTTTGTGTAAGAGACAGTTAAGCGTACCTGATTTTTGTGCAGTGTTGAGTCTCTGCTAATCGCGTGATATTCAGAAGACTTCTAGAACAAAAATCTTGGAATTTTGAATTGTAAAAGATTGATTTGATTGATGGTACAAAACACTGAGAATTGTACTGCCAGCAGTTTGGCTGTCAACTGACTGTTCAGATATTGACGTAGCAGTTAGAGTGAAAAATCAACAGTCAAAGTTAATTTTCTTTTTTGTTGTTTTTGTTTTTGTTTTACGTGAAAAATGAAAGTTTATTTACATGACTTGTTAAAAAAAACACAGACATAATAAATAACTAATATATACTGTTACCAGTACAGTCTGAGTTTCCTGATTCTGCGCCTGCAAAAAGATTTAACTCTGTACCAATTGTGTCAGTACTATTTATCTGTAAATAAATAAATAGCATGTGTGAAGTAATAAACAGTGTTTGCCGTTTGCGTAAGAATAAATTCAACTGCAAGCCAAATTACTGTATAAGAAAAATTCTAAAAACTAAGTGTTTCATATGTCAGGATATTTGTTGAAATAAAAATCCATGACTATATGAGACTCTTAATTTTCAGATTGGAGTTTTCTTGAAAAAAGATGCGGGCAAATTTTGGGGTATAACACATTGTATTTGTACCCAGGAGCAGGATTGGCAGCAACGGAATACGGAGGCAATAGAGTTATCAAGCTCCGACTGAGCAATTGTTGTAGAACTTGAGGCAGCGACATGTGCCACAGAATAAACTTTGTTGCGTATGCTGATCCTTTTTCTTCTAGGTTAACAAGGTTTTTCAACTCGTCTTGCTCCTTGGCTAAGTTCAGAATCAAAACTTGGAACCGAATATTCTGAGCCTAAAGATTTTTGACTGGTTGCTCGAAATCTATTGGTGCCGAAATAAACAGCGAGAGAGAACGGGAAGCCTATTGCGGAAACCTGTTATGCAATGTTTATGAATGTAGATGCAATGTTCAAGGATCGTTAGGAAATTTAGTTTGCGACATTAGGAAATGACTGGTCACCGCTTCGTCTGAAGAGTCTAGGTCTTTGTCTTTAAATGCCCTTCTTTGAGAATGAAGCTCATCATATCGAGTGGGTCGTCGCCTCTGATTCAGGATATCTCTGAATTTGAAGGTACATGGCTAGAGGAAAATAAATCCTCTTGCCCCTTGATAGGTACTGAGCCTTTGAATTGGAAGGCATAAGGCCAAAGGAAAATAAATCCTTTTGCCCCTTGATAGGTGCAGTGTCTTTGATTTGAAAGACAAATGGCCAGAGGAAAGTAAATCCTCCTGCCCCTAGATAGGAATTCCGTCCTTGATAAGAGCACATGAAATTGTGCGCCCTAAATCCCTAAGATCCTTGAAAGGGTTAGTTTACATGTGATGTTATGATGTTATGATGTCATGCAGATGCAATGCATTAAGTAAAGCATAAGGTCAAATTGTCCTACAGGAAAATCCTGCAAGGAAATAGAAAGTTAAAGCATAAGGTAATAAGGACGAAATGTCCTACAAGCAAATCCTGCAAGGAAATGGAAGGGTAAAGCATAAGGTAATAAGGACGAAATGTCCTACAAGCAAATCCTGCAAGGGAAAAGAAAGGTTAGATAACAAACAAGTCACACAAGAGTCCTTAAGTTTAAAGGCTTGCATGAAGTATGACCAGGTGACTACCCTTCCCCAAAGGTACTTCTAAGGATAAGGATGATATCAGCAACGGGTTCTACCAGTGACCCAGAATTGTCAGCCCCTCTAAAGCACCCTCGAACATGGTACATGCATACCACGCAATGATACTTTGAGAAATAACCTATCTGAGTTGTAGTATCGGGTATCGACTATGCCCTTAACATACATCAAGAGTAGTCCCCCCACTACGTTCCTAAAGGCCAAGATGGGTTAAAGGTGACTAAAGGTCCTTAAGCTCCGACTCACCTACAGATATCCACACGAACCTCTCTCATGCAAAAGAGGCATGCAAACACCCATAGAGGCCTAACTTAAGCGTGGACTCTCATATTGACCAATCCCAAGCATACACAAGGGAGGTCGCCATGACTATGCCACTCCTATCTTAAGGTGCACTCGAATATGGGTATAGGATTCATCTTCCATTCAATACCCAAAACAACCTTGAAGAATAAAGCAAACAAACAATTATTAAAGTGATCCTAAACTTTAAGGTAACCCCTCTTTTATTCGAAAGCATCCCCAGCAGAGTCGCCAGTTCTGTAATACGGTGAACTGACTTTTTTGAAATGTTGCGGATAGCAAGAGTCGCCACCGACTTTTATTTTATCCAATTGGAAAGGCAAAAAGAACAGGAAAGACCTTTGAAAGATTTTGAGTTCGGGGGGTAGGTTATACAAAGGGAAGGTGTAAGGCACCCATGGGCTCTTAATTGCTTGGCTCATTTGTTTGTTTGAAAAGTTTGAAGTGTCGTGTGTGAATAGTAAAAAGATTTCGTTAAGGACTTTAGCTTGTAAATAAGCGTAGCCTTGTTTTGAAAGTATTTGAAAGGAGGTGTGAAAAGCATTTGATTTTGATTTGAATGGAGCAAGCAATTAAGAACTACCTACCCTAAGTTTGTCTTTCATGTTCTTTAAGTCTTTCGGGCGAAAGGATCTATCCATACCATGAGAGGGCAGGAAGTATTTCAATTGGATGTGCGGGTCATCGAAATATCGTTCACCATAAGACTGTCCTCACCATGAAGAGGTAAGTTGTCTTTAGGGAAGGATAAAATAGTCATTAAGGCAACAGTAAGGAAACCTTAGCAATCGAAGGGACTATCACCATTTAATCGAGGCAACATCGAGGGACAAGATCATTTTACTCATAGGCAACTCGAAGGGACTATGATCTTTTATTCCGAGGGACTATGATGATTTGAATTCGTAGGCAGCATGTGCTAAGGTATCCCTACACTCGAAGGGACTTGACTATTTGATCGGAAATCGAAAGCAACAGGCAACAGTAAGAGGGGTTACCTTAAAGGTGAGTGTGTGCACCAATCATGTGGTTCAATTCGATCATATTTATCTTGTAATTAGTGGTTTTATGTTCAATTAATAGCCTTGCACTCCCTAAATTACTAACCACGCAGTTAATATATTGACAGAAAATAAATTGCGGAAATTAAAAGTCCTACGCTATTACAGAGCTTCGGGATTGGGGGGGTACATAACCAGAAATTGGGGGACGCGGAAAGTAAAGTGCGGGGAAATAAAATCGTAATTACTATTACATCACAAAAAATTACAACCTATACACTTTCTAGAATTTAAAATAACGGAACTTAAATAATTAAATAAATACTATAATTAAATAAAAGCATAATTTAAATGAGATTAAAAATTAAAAACACACATGCGACAATCATAGAGTGGGGATGAGAAAGAAGAATCGCGAATTGGAATTTAGATTTTGAAAAATATGTGAAAATAATCCTAAGTCTAAATTATCATTATTAAATTAATTAAGCTAATTAAAATTAAATCAAAGTTAGATTAAAATTATTTAAATAACTATAACCTATTTTTTTATTTCAAATAATTTATTTTAATGCAAGATAATTTAGACAAATTAACAACAAGAAATAAAAAGGAGAAAAAGAAAGAGAATGATTTTAATAAACCTGGGGGTGCAGTTTGGAATAGGAGTGTGTGAAGAGCCAGCAAAGAAGCCCAACAAAACCAGTCCAAATCCTTTTGTACTCGATCCAGTATGTGCGCAGCTTGACGGCGTATGGTGGAACGTCGTGTTTAGGACTCTCTGATCCATCGTTGCAATGATCCAGCGGTTGAGATTGAAAAGCGCATGGTATTCCTTCACGAGACTGAAACACTGGATCTGAGCCCCACATCACTCGCATGAGCCAATGAGGAGAGGGAAGAGAATTGAAATCGGTTGACTGGCCAATCGTAGTAGGAGGGAGGAATTCAATTTCTTTGACCCACAAATGATAACAAGCCACGCACGAAGTCGATTTCTCCCATCACTATTCATCGTCCCCTTCCATGATACCTGCGGATTTTGCTTTGGTTTTAGATGCGATTTTACTTGCGGATTCGCCTCCGTTTTCTGCAACAGCCATGGCCACTCTTGAACGCCTGCGAGATCACGTCCAAACACACACCAAACTTGCCCAGATCTACCAATTAGCACGCCACGGTTTCAATGGTGCAATTGGTTTGTCCTGAAAAGGCCGGGAAGTACGAGAATGAGAGGCTATCTTCATTGTGCCCTAGCCATGGCATATTAGCATACCTGCGTCAAACCTCCAAAACGATGGTGCTAAAAGGTCCTAAGCATGATTATAAACACATACCAGCGCATCAAATTGATTCAAATGACATATAAAAGCAGTTTCGAAAAGTTAAAAAATACAAGCAAACTGGTGGATCTTGTAGGTGATATTCAGGGACGTCTCACGCTTCATCCATGGTTGGATCGTGTTCCACAAAGCATCAGGACTTGAATAGGACGACTGGGAGTGACTGAAACCTTTTGCAATTCATAACTTCGTATGCCCTAGTTTCGGTGAGATTTTGTAACACGTAAACTCTACCCTTGGCTGCCCAAATTCCTCCCCTTTGTATTTGATAATGTTGTCCTTATATAATGAATCAAATTAGGGTTAAAATATTTGAACAAAATCCAAATGATTGATAAAAAATATGATTTTGATTTATATATTCAATCTTTCTATTTTGAGTTTGAATCTATTTTCCAACTTTCTCCACGTGTTATTTTGCCTTAGGATGTGAATTAGCCTTGATTCAATGAATGGTATCAATTGCATTATTTGATTTTATTTTATTTTGATTTTATTTGACTTAAATTGAATTTATATGAATAAATCCAAAATAAACATAATAAAAATCATAAAATATGCATCAAATGACTTTTGGGCCTTGCATGACCTCAATATGACGTGGGTAACAGAAGAATATGGGCCCAATACTCAAAACGTGAATTTTGTCAATTATAGTTTCAAGCATTTCTCAGATTTTTGCCCAACTTGTGTGATTCGTATCTTGCTCAATTTTCCACCTTTTTGAGTGTTCTTGTACTTCTTAGAAACCTTGAAGAGTCCTCTAACCAATGCTTTTGGCCCCGTGTCAAAATAATTTTCCATGCTCCATGTGTGCTCTTTTGAAAAAGATGACTTCTGGTTGACTTTTGAAAAGGACCTATAATGTTTTGATCCATATCTCTCAAATGAATCATTTTGAGACTTGGCATGTGAGATACAAAGTTGTAGAGAATTCAATTTCCTTCAAATTGAGCTTTGTATGGAAAATTTTTGATGTTCCATGTGGAAGTTATGGCCGGTCAAAGTTCAGTTGACTTTCTCCTATGAAGCCCTAATTTAGAAACCTTTGAATGTGTTGATTTCTGATCTTTTCTTGATGAATCATGCTCAATCTTTGATCAAATGATGAATGATACTTCATAATGAGGATGTTGACCAAAAATCAGAAGTTTTGACTGTGGTTTGACCATAGTTTGACTTTTAGGTTAACCAATCGATTATTGATCATTTGAGCAGTTGACTGAACAATCCTATGAACTGGAGCTTGCAACTTGGCCTGAGGGTAATTTGACTCATATGAGAGATCATGGAATCCACTTGAGGTATCAGAAGTTGATTTCTCTTTGAGAAGATCAAAACCCTAGTTTAGAGGCTGTCGTTTAGGAGAGAGACTACATGCTTCTTTCTTGTGTATCTTTGAGCATTTGAAAGTTAGATGGATTGAAATATGAATAGATATGTTGGGCAAATTTTGGGGTATGACAGTAGGGATAACTACGATTCGATCCCCCGCAACTACGATCAGGAGGGGGATGGAACCACTTGATGCCAGAACTCGCTCCCGAACCGGACTAAACCGGTGGTATAAAGCCAAAAAAACTAGAGAATACAAGTGTAGATGCATTTATATTGGCTGCATTTTGTGGTAAAACGTTCATGTATGTGTGATGTCTTGACTAATGTCATGACATGCTATGTGTAGTGTTATGTAGGATTTGACTGCTTGAGCTAATACATGTTTTGGTTGGATGTCATGCTCGATGCCATGACATCAATATCTGACAGCAGTGGCTGTTATATTTAGCTATTATATTTAGCTGTTATGTTTTCTTATTTATCTCAGACTACAATTTAGGAACCTATATATTTAGTGTTGTATGGTTCTCGCTAAAAGATCTCGTCTACAACATATGAATTAATATCCTGATGATGTGGAAATTAGGTTAACTTGGTTAACCCTAATTTATGTTTGGAAGGCCCAAGGCCCAAGTGCTGCCTATAAGAAGATTGCTAATCCTACTTTCAGAGGCAGAGATTTTGGCGCGAAGAATTTTGTGTATTGTGTTTTATTTTCACGTGTGTTTGTGTTAGTGTTTGCTTGTAATCCAAGCAATTGTCACTTTGATGATTGTATTGGAATAGGGTGTTTTGAGTTGTAATTTTTTGTGTCACTCTAAGCTTTTAAGCACGAGTGATGTGTCTCTTGATTGAAGCTTTTAAGCAAGATCAAGATTTGTTTGGAGTGTGTCTTCAATTTGCTTTTCGTAGTTTTCTGTTTGTTATCACTGCTGTGATTAAGGGGGAGTGAGTAGGGACTCAGGTCTAGCACTAGATTGAAATTGAATTGGGTAAGTCTTAAGTGAGGGGTTTAAACTGGTAGTTTTGAATCTGAATTAATACTACTTATAATGGATTTCCTCCCTGGCTTGGTAGTCCCTAGAGTAGGTGTTGTTGTACACCGAATCGGGTAAACAATTTCTTGTGTTCGTTACTGCTTTTAATGACTTACTGCTAGAAGTTATTATCTGTTCAGTACAGTGGATTTCATAACATCCGATAAGACATCGATTACCTGATTACTAGAATTTACAATTGGCATCAGAGCAAGCACCCTGCCTGTTTATTTCTGGGTGAGATCTAGGGACAATAAATTCTGGTACTATGGACAAGGATGTATTAGTATTTGGGAATAGACCACCCATTCTGGATGGGTCTAACTATGACTACTGGAAACCTCGTATGATAGCCGTTCTGAAGTCCATGGACAGCGAGGCTTGGAGAGTTGTGAATAAAGGATGGGAACATCCTGTGAAGAAAGAGGAAGATGGAACAACTGTGTTAATACCTGAAGAAGAATGGAGCAAAAATGAGGAAGAGATGGCTTTGGGCAACTCCAAGGCTCTAAATGCATTGTTCAATGGAATAGACAAGAATATATTCAGACTTATGCAGCACTGTGAACTGGCCAAAGATGTTTTGGATATTCTCAAAACAACGCATGAAGGCACATCCAAGGTAAAGATGTCTAGACTTCAGATGTTAACTACTAAGTTTGAGAATCTCAGGATGAAAGAGGATGAGACCATTCATGATTTCTACATGAATATTCTTGAAATTGCCAATACCTCAGGAGCCTTAGGAGAAAAAATGTCTAAAGAAAAGCTAGTGATAAAGATCCTCAGATCACTACCTAAGAGATTTGCTATGAAGGTTTATTGCTATAGAAGAAGCTCAGGACATCAGCAAAATGAAGGTAGATGAACTCATTGGTTCCCTACAAACCTTTGAGATGAGTATATGTGACAATGTTGAAAAGAAGAACAAGAGCATAACTTTTGTATCCAACACTAAATAGGACTCAGAAGAAAGCAATGGTGGAAGTGATGAAAATCTGCCAGAAGCCATAACTATGCTTGGAAGACAATTCAACAAATTTATTAAAAAATTTGATCAGAAGTCTAGACCCAATGTCAAGAATATTCCCTCTGACAACAGCAGGACCTATGACTCTAGCAGGAGATCAAAAACTAAAGAGAAGCCCAACCAAGGAAAAGGAATTCAGTGTCATGAATGTGAAGGTTATGGACACATTAGAACTGAATGCCCCACCTGCCTCAATAAGCAAAAGAAAGGGATATCTGTCACTGGGTCTGATGGAGATTCTGAGAATGATGCTGAAGAGAAATTTGCAAAACATGTCACAACACTAACCAATGTATGTGCATCTGATGATGATTCCAGTGAAGATGAGCTTGAAGGATAGAAAAACACTTAGAAAGGGGGGTTTGAATAAGTGTAGTTTCAAAACTCTTAAGATAAAAACAACTTGCACAATTATTTTTATCCTGGTTCATTGTTAACTAAACTACTCCAGTCCACCAATGACAAGGTGATTTACCTCAACTGAGGATTTAATCCACTAATCACGCAAGATTACAATGGTTTTCCGCTTAGATAACTTCTAAGTCTTCTAGAGTATTCTGATCACAACCTGATCACTCTAGGAACACAATGCTTAGATACCCTCTAAGACTTTCTAGAGAATCCGATCACAACTTGATCTCCTCTAGTTCTTACAAATGAATGTAAACAAATTCTTATAAGAGTTACAATGCTTCTTAATAAGCTATTATCACAACTGTGATTTTTCTCTTAAGTTTAAGCTTAATCTCACTAAGATATTACAACAGTAATGAAGTGAGGTTGAAGATGAAGTTTTGAGAGCTTTTGATTTGAACAGCGTTTCCGTAGGTTTGCGCAAAGTGTTATTTTTAGCTTCTCATCAGAACTTCTATTTATAGGCTTTTGAGAAGATGACCGTTGGGAGCATTTAATGCGTTGCGTGATCCGTACAACATTGCATTTAATGTTTCACTCTTTTGTCAACTACCTCGAGCCTTGCTTTTGCTGTGTCTACTGACGTTGCCTTTAATAGCTTCTAACGTTCCTTTTGTTAGTCAGCGTAGCCTGCCATCTTGTACTTGCTTCTGATCTGATGTTTGTGTAAACAACGTTTGAATATCATCAGAGTCAAATAGCTTGGTGCAGAGCATCTTCTTGTCTTCTGACCTTAAAGTGCTTCTAGCGTGATACCATGAGAACTTCAGTGCTTCTGCTTCTGATCTCAAGTTCTTCTGATGCTTCAATAGACCATGTTCTGATTCTGCTTGACCATCTTCTGATGTCTTGCGAGAGCATGTTCTGATGTGGCATACTTGAACCTTCTGAGTCAGTGCTTCTAGCGCTGATTTTGTGCATACTCTTTATATATTTCCTGAAATGGAAATTGCATAAAATTAGAGTACCACATTATCTCAAGCAAAATTCATATACATTGTTATCATCAAAACTAAGAATATTGATCAGAACAAATCTTGTTCTAACAGAGCTTACCTTTGATGAACTTGCAGCCTCATACAAAGAGCTGTGTGTCAGGAGTGCTGAAGTGTGTAAACTACGGGAGAAGTAAAAGAAACTCATAAATGAGTTGGGAGCTGAGAAGAAAGAAAATCTTGCAACCATAGACTTACTCAATGGTGAAATTAGCATGTTAAACTCCAAGCTTGATCAGATGTCAAAATCTATTAGAATGTTGAACAATGGAACTGACTCGTTGGAAGAAATTCTGCAGTTTGGACAGAAACCATGAGAAATGTCTGGAATAGGATTTGTAGGTAAATCAGAATCCAATTTAGGGTTCAACAAGTCAAAGCCTGAAGCTCACATGACAAATCAGATGTCAAGACCAATGTCACAGCATCATGGAAACAGGGGGATGAACCAAACAAAGAGGAAATTTCAAAGATGGAGATGGCACTACTGTGGAAGATTTGGACACATAGAACCATTTTGCTTTAGACTGTATGGTTATCCTAATCAGACACCTCAAGACAAACCTAAGTATAATGTTCCTATCAAGAAATAACAATGGGTTGCTAAAGCTTATGCCTTAATAGCACACACCTACCTGAGGGTGTCAGCCAAAGAAGAATGGTACTTTGATAGTGGTTGCTCAAAGCACATGACTGGAATAAAGAACCTGTTGGAAGATATCAAACCTCATTCCACTAGCTATGTGACCTTTTGTGATGGAGCAAAAGGAGAGATCAAAGGGGTTGGAAAACTAGAATGTCCTAGAGTTCCAAAATTGGACAATGTACTGCTGGTAAAAGGACTGACTGCAAATCTGATCAGCATCAGTCAACTTTGTGATCAAGGCTTCAATGTCAGATTTACCAAAGATGAATGTGTCATTACAAATGAAGAAAATATGGAAGTCATTAAGGGAGTCAGATCCAAAGACAACTGCTACTTGTGGGAGCCTAAAACCACAAGTTATCCCTCTGTATGCTCTATGGCAAAAGAAGAAAAAGAGGTTAAACTATGGCATAAAAAACTTGGTCATCTACAT
Source organism: Vicia villosa (assembly GCF_029867415.1). Taxonomy (NCBI): domain Eukaryota; kingdom Viridiplantae; phylum Streptophyta; class Magnoliopsida; order Fabales; family Fabaceae; genus Vicia; species Vicia villosa. The sequence goes on from NC_081182.1 coordinate 143,084,901, forward strand.
CTAAGAGGGATGAATAAAATCATATCCAAGGAAGCTGTAAGAGGAATCCCAAAGCTGCAAATTAATGAAGGAAAAGTTTGTGGATAATGTCAGGTTGGCAAACAAACCAAGATGTCACATCCAAAGATCAAACAACTTACTACTTCCAAAATTCTAGAACTGTTGCATATGGATCTGATGGGACCAATGCAGGTAGAAAGTCTTGGTTGGAAGAAGTGTAACGCCCGTATAATTTTACTATTAATTTAATCAAGAATATTGAATTAATAATTAGAATTATTAAGGATTTTGTGAAAATAATAAATAAATAATGGTTTATGGCATTTGGGCCATGTGAGAAATAGTAAAAGGGGGGGGGGGGTGTGATATAGGAAGGCCCTTTACTAATATTATTATTATTTTCATAAAATAATTGGAATTGGGAAGAAAGAAAGAACGTGAAAGAACAGAAGTCTGAGGAACGAGGAACGTGAAGGAGAACGGTAGAGGGAGAGACCAAGAATCAAGAAAATTGTCTAAGGTAAGGGGGGACTTATCTGATTATCATCTATTATCGGGTTAGGGGTTGATAATACTGAATAGATGTGGAATTCGGGTCGATTGAGTCATATGATAGGTTTAGGGATTGAGTCAATTGTATGATGTTTGATCTCTATGTTTGAATCTATGATGTCTGCGTTGTATTGGTCTCAATTGATGTGTAATTGGTGTATTATGAGACGTATTTGGTGTTGTTTGTGCATTCTATTTCTCTAGGTTCGTACTGGTATGAATTGGGTGTGTTTGGAATGCATAGAATGCTGTTTTCTGCAGGTTGGGGTTTCTGAAATCGCCGGTTCGCGCCGCGTACATAGGGTTGGCGCCGCGAACAGGTGGGCAGAATGCCAGGAAGTTGTGATACGCTCAGGTCGCGCCGCGTACCTGTGTTCGCGCCGCGAAGGCGTAACTTTTTCTCGTTTCGTGCCGCGTGTGGATGTTTGCGCCGCGAACAGCTTGGCAGAGAGCCAATGAATTTTTAGGACGCTCAGTTCGCGCCACGAACTGGTGATGGCGCCGCGTGCTGTTGGTGTTTTGAGATATTTTAAAAGTTCAAAGATGCATAACTTTTTAACCGTTGGTGCGTTTGATGCGCCGTTTCGAGCTAAACGAACCTTGTAGGATAATCTATATGATGATGATTGATCGGTTTTTAGAATGATGAAAATACATGTATGCTATTCTTATTGAGTATGATGATTGATGCAAATACGTGTATGTTTTGTATATGATGATTATGGAATTGTGATTGAATGATGTTAATATATATGAACATACTTGAATGATGATGATGATGTTGATGATTGATGATGATGATAATAGAAGTATGTTGTATATGTTGCATTCATTCATGTTCATTGATGATACTGTATCCATAAGGGTGTGTTGGATCAGTGAAGGGCATGATTCCCATCGTGTGGAATCTGTGCTGGCAGGGCCGTATCTTGGACGATGTTGGATCGGTCATGGGTTATCCCCATTTGATGATGTTGGTACCACATGCATAGCGTCAGTTCATACATATGCATAATTTATAACATGATTGGATGTATTCCAGTGTTGTAAATGTTAATGATGTATTGATTTTGGTTTAATTTGTTGTGAATGTCTGTTTATGAAACAATTGGGTGAATGATGCAACTGTGATGTGTTATTACTTTATAACCTTATAACATTTGTTAATTATGATGAGACTCACCCTTACATGTTGTCATTTTCAGATTGAGGATAGCGGCTGTTCGACTCAGTGAGGATTAGCTCATGAGTCAGTGTTTTAGTAGCGTCAGGTGTCATGCTCTGATAGTTGTAACACTGGGGACGCGATTGTTTAGAGTTTACGATTATGACTCTAGTTATGTTTTGATGTTTTGAAGGATAAGTTTTGAAGATGTTAAACTTAGTCCGTTTTTGATAAATTCCGCTGTGTTAACATGAAATGTTTTAATTTATGAATGATTACCTCAGTGAATGCATGACATGACTGAATGATATTTATTTATTATGAATTGTGGCACCCTTATTTCATGTACTCTGAATAATTGTTTTAAATTGCCGCGGGGTTAGTAAGGGGTGTTACAAGAAGTATGCCTATGTGGCAGTTGATGATTACTCTAGATATACCTGGATAAGCTTCATCCGAGAAAAATCAAATGTGTTTTAAGTGTTCAAGGACTTATGCACAAGACTTCAAAGAGAGAAGGAAAGTGGTGTGATCAGAATCAGGAGTGATCATGGGAAGGAGTTTGAGAATGCCAAATTTGCTGAATTTTGTTCTTTTGAAGGAATCAGTCATGAATTTTCCTCACCTATCACTCTTAAGCAAAATGGAGTAGTAGAAAGGAAAAACATGACTATTCAAGAATCTTCCAGAGCTATGATCCATGCAAAGAAGCTACCTATGTACTTTTGGGCTGAAGCAATGAACACAACTTGCTATGTCCATAACAGAGTCACATTGAGGAAAGGGACTTCCTCCACACTGTATTGAATATGGAAAGGAAGGAAACCTAATGTAAAGTACTTTCATGTATTTGGATGCAAGTGCTATATCCTGACAGATCGTGAGCAATGAAGGAAAATGGACCCCAAAAGTGATGAAGGTATATTCTTGGGATACTCTACAAACAGCAGAGCATATAGAGTATTCAACTCCAGAACTCAAGTATTGATTGAATCCATCAATGTTATTGTTGATGACCAACATGAAGACTTCAATGTCATAGAGGGTGTTGGAACATTCTTTGAAACTCAAGCTGAAGGATTAGTCAAAATTGAAGACAGTAATGATTCTCCCCCAGAATCTAAACCTGAAGCAATCAACAAAGATCCCTCTATTAGAATTCAGAAAGATCAGCCCAAAGAACTTATCATAGGAGATCTCAGTAGTGGTGTAATTACTAGATCTAGAGAGATCATTGCCAACTCATGCTTTGTATCTAAAATTGAATTTTCTTGGCAAGCTTCTGATGATCTTCTTGGAAAGCTTCTGATGATCTTCTTGACATGATCAACCTTGGTGTATCCCTTGTCAAGAACTCTTAATCCAGCAATTAGCATTTGAAATCATGAGAACATTTTCTCAATGTTTTCATCACCCTCCATCTTGAAGGCTTCATATTTCTGGATCAAGGCAAGAGCTTTGGTCTCCTTGACTTGGGCATTTCCTTCATGAGTCATTTTCAATGATTCATATATGTCATAGGCAGTTTCTCTGTTTGATATCTTCTCATATTCAGCATGAGAAATAGCATTCAGCAAAATAGTCCTACACTTGTGATGATTTTTGAATTCTTTCTTTTGATCATCACTCATTTTTGTTCTTGTTAGCTTGACTCCTCTAGCTTTCACTGGATGTACGTAACCTTCTACCAGAAGATCCCATAAGTCACCATCTAGACCAAGAAAGTAACTTTTAAGTCTATCTTTCCAATATTCAAAGTTTTCACCATCGAATACTGGTGGTCTAGTGTAACCATTGTTACCATTTCCATTGTATTGCTCAGCAGGGCCAGATGTAGATGTAGGAGTTGGATCTTCACCGGCCATCTTGACTTAAGCGTTTTTCTCTTCCTGAATCTTTTCTAAACACGGTTAAGTGCTTGCACCTTAGAACCGGCGCTCTGATGCCAATTGAAGGATAGAAAAACACTTAGAAAGGGGGGTTTGAATAAGTGTAGTTTCAAAACTCTTAAGATAAAAACAACTTGCACAATTATTTAGATACCCTCTAAGACTTTCTAGAGAATCCGATCACAACTTGATCTCCTCTAGTTCTTACAAATGAATGTAAACAAATTCTTATAAGAGTTACAATGCTTCTTAATAAGCTATTATCACAACTGTGATTTTTCTCTTAAGTTTAAGCTTAATCTCACTAAGATATTACAACAGTAATGAAGTGAGGTTGAAGATGAAGTTTTGAGAGCTTTTGATTTGAACAGAATTTCTGTAGGTTTGCGCAAAGTGTTATTTTTAGCTTCTCATCAGAACTTCTATTTATAGGCGTTTGAGAAGATGACCGTTGGGAGCATTTAATGCGTTGCGTGATCCGTACAACATTGCATTTAATGTTTCACTCTTTTGTCAACTACCTCGAGCCTTGCTTTTGCTGTGTCTACTGACGTTGCCTTTAATAGCTTCTAACGTTCCTTTTGTCAGTCAGCGTAGCCTTCCATCTTGTACTTGCTTCTGATCTGATGTTTGTGTAAACAACGTTTGAATATCATCAGAGTCAAACAGCTTGGTGCAGAGCATCTTCTTGTCTTCTGACCTTGAAGTGCTTCTAGCGTGATACCATGAGAACTTCAGTGCTTCTGCTTCTGATCTCAAGTTCTTCTGATGCTTCAATAGACCATGTTCTGATTCTGCTTGACCATCTTCTGATGTCTTGCGAGAGCATGTTCTGATGTTGCATACTTGAACCTTCTGAGTCAGTGCTTCTAGCGCTGATTTTGTGCATACTCTTTATATATTTCCTGAAATGGAAATTGCATAGAATTAGAGTACCACATTATCTCAAGCAAAATTCATATACATTGTTATCATCAAAACTAAGAATATTGATTAGAACAAATCTTGTTCTAACAGAGCTTACCTTTGATGAACTTGCAACCTCATACAAAGAGCTGTGTGTTAGGAGTGCTGAAGTGTGTAAACTAGGGGAGAAGTAAAAGAAACTCATAAATGAGTTGGAAGCTGAGAAGAAAGAACATCTTGCAACCATAGACTTACTCAATGGTGAAATTAGCATGTTAAACTCCAAGCTTGATCATATGTCAAAATCTATTAGAATGTTGAACAATGGAACTGACTCGTTGGAAGAAATTCTGCAGGTTGGACAGAAAGCAGGAGACATGTCTGGAATAGGATTTGTAGGTAAATTAGAATCCAATTTAGGGTTCAACAAGTCAAAGCCTGAAGCTCACAAGACAAATCAGATGTCAAGACCAATGTCACAGCATCATGGAAACAGGGGGATGAACCAAATAAAGAGGAAATTTCAAAGATGGAGATGTCACTACTGTGGAAGATTTGGACACATAGAACCATTTTGCTTCAGACTGTATGGTTATCCTAATCAGACACCTCAAGACAAACCTAAGTATAATGTTCCTATCAAGAAATAACAATGGGTTGCTAAAGCTTATGCCTTAATAGCACACACCTCCCTGAGGGTGTCAGCCAAAGAAGAATGGTACTTTGATAGTGGTTGCTCAAAGCACATGACTGGAATAAAGAACCTGTTGGAAGATATCAAACCTCATTCCACTAGCTATGTGACCTTTTGTGATGGAGCAAAAGGAGAGATCAAAGGGGTTGGAAAACTAGAATGTCCTGGAGAACCAAAACTTGACAATGTACTGCTGGTAAAAGGACTGACTGCAAATCTGATCAGCATCAGTCAACTTTATGATCAAGGCTTCAATGTCAGATTTACGAAAGATGAATGTGTCATTACAAATGAAGAAAATATGGAAGTCATGAAGGGAGTCAGATCCAAAGACAACTGCTACTTGTGGGAGCCTAAAACCACAAGTTATCCCTCTGTATGCTCTATGGCAGAAGAAGAAAAAGAGGTTAAACTGTGGCATCAAAAACTTGGTCATCTACATCTAAGAGGGATGAATAAAATCATATCCAAGGAAGCTGTAAGAGGAATCTCAAAGCTGTAAATTACTGAAGGAAAAGTTTGTGGATAATGTCAGGTTGGCAAACAAACCAAGATGTCACATCCAAAGATCAAACAACTTACTACTTCCAAAATTCTAGAACTGTTGAATATGGATCTGATGGGACCAATGCAAGTAGAAAGTCTTGGTTGGAAGAAGTATGCTTATGTGGCAGTTGATGATTACTCTAGATATACCTCGATAAGCTTCATCCGAGAAAAATCAAATGTGTTTTAGGTGTTCAAGGATTTATGCACAAGACTTCAAAGAGAGAAGGAAAGTGGTGTGATCAGAATCAGGAGTGATCATGGGAAGGAGTTTGAGAATGCCAAATTTGCCGAATTTTGTTCTTTTGAAGGAATCAGTCATGAATTTTCCTCACCTATCACTCCTAAGCAAAATGGAGTAGTAGAAAGGAAAAACATGACTATTCAAGAATCTGCCAGAGCTATGATCCATGCAAAGAAGCTACCTATGTACATTTGGGCTGAAGCAATGAACACAACTTGCTATGTCCATAACAGGGTCACATTGACGAAAGGGACTTCCTCCACACTGTATTGAATATGGAAAGGAAGGAAACCTAATGTAAAGTACTTTCATGTATTTGGATGCAAGTGCTATATCCTGACAGATCGTGAGAAAAGAAGGAAAAAGGACCCTAAAAGTGATGAAGGTATATTCTTGGGATACTCTACAAACAGCAGAGCATATAGAGTATTCAACTCCAGAACTCAAGTATTGATTGAATCCATCAATGTTATTGTTGATGACCAACATGAAGACTTCAATGTCATAGAGGGTGTTGGAACATTGTAATACGGTGAACTGACTTTTTATCGATCGAAATGTCGCGGTTAAGCATGAGTCGCCACCGACTTTTATTTTATCCAAACAAATTCAGAAAGGCTAAAAGAAACAGAAAAAAACCTTTAAAAGAAATCTAAGTTCGGGGGGTAATTTATGCAAAGGGAAGGTGTAAGGCACCCTTTGCATCCATGGTTTTCCATGGGCTCTTAATTGCTTTGCTTGCTCGTTTTCAGAAAATGTAGATGAAAGAGGAAAAATGGACTTTAGCTCGTAAATGAGCGTAGCCAGTTTTTTTGAAGAATTTTGAGAAAGAATATAGAAAATAGAGCATGGCAAGGCAATTAGGGGCAATTACCTTAAACTCAGATGATAGGTCTCTTTTTAGCCTTTCAGAATGAAAGGGTCAATTCTTGCCATAAGAGGGCAGGAAGCCTTTCGTTTGGGGGTTGAAGGGTCGTCGAAATATCCTTTGCCATAAGACTGTCCCATGCCATAGGAGGGCAGGTAGTCTAAGGTAAGGATCAGAATAAGCCTTATTCGTAGGCAGCCAGAAGATACCTCAGCCTTTTTCCGTAGGCAACTTCCGAGGGTCAAGGTCATATTTGTGTATCGAAGGCAGCATCATTTAGGGTCGCATGACCTTTAGTTATCGAGGCAGCATGGCTGAGGTATCCTCATATTCGAGGGACATGGCTTATTCTGCAAAAAAAAACACAAAAGGCAACAGGCAACAGGCAACAAGGCAACAGAGAGGTTACCCCAAAAGCGTGCGTGTGTGCAACAATCACGTGATTATATTCAGAAAATTATCTTATAATTAATTATCTACATTGATTTAAGGCTTGCACTCCCTAAGATTACTAACCACACAATAATATAACAATAATAATGGGGAAGGGAAATTGTAACCAGCGGAGGAGAGGGGAATTGAAACCAGCGGGATATAATTAAAAAATTAAAACAGAAAATATTAGAGTTAGGGTTACCAATACACGTAGCTTTGGCATTTGACAAACCCTGAAAAGGAAAAGATGGCAAACAAAAGAGGGTGAGTGTATGGCTAATTCGAGGGCGAACAAGATTAACCCTAAAATAAAGAATAGATAAATTTAAAATAATAACATAGGCAAAGGTACTTAACTCTGGTTTGATCTGATATGGTTGATAGGGCGCCTTTAAGGTTAACCCTGAAAAGAAACAAGGTAGAAAAAGATGAAGGCGAAACAAACCCTTATATAAAATAAACCAAACAGAAAGTTAAATTAAATTAAGTAAAATACTTAACTTTGGGTTTTTGAATCAGGCGCGTATTCAGAGTGAACCATGTCGATAACCCTGAAAAGGCAAGGCACAAAAGGAAAAAAAATATTTTCAGTGTATTATCAATCCTGGTTAAGATTCAAATGGAATATAATAATAAATCGATTTAATTAATTATTGGTCTTGCGACCTAATTAATTAAATCGAGGCAAAAAAAAATTAAATCGAGAGTAAACATATTTTTAGGAGTTTTTGGAATTAAAATAGCATTTGATATGATTTTTTAAAGATTAAATAATTAAATATCTAAATTAAAATAAATAGGCAATATAATTAAATAAATATAATATAATTTAAAAAAGAGTATATAATTATAAAAATAAATAACGTATAATAAGTAAATTATTATCACATAAAAATAAAAAGAAAAAGTTTTTTAGAACAAAATAAAAAATAAATAGTTATTTGTTATTAAGAAAAAGAGCATTTGGAATAATTTATATATATAAATATAAATATTAAAATAAAAGGCTGTGTAATTAAAATTAAAAAAAATTCTGGAAAACTTAACTTTTGATCTGGTGCGGGAGCGCGCAGAGGTGTATGATGCGCCTTCAGGCCTGGCAGCGTTGGATGAGAGAGTCTGGAGATCTGACGGTTGGATCAGCGAGGGCGTACCGCGCGTGTACGGGCTGAGAAGCATCGGATCCGTTTGTTTGAAAACACATCAGCGCGCGCTGGAAGACCAATGAAACGACGCCAGCTCATCGTCTTCTCCACACAACTTCTGCAGCATGTCTTTTATAGCGCTCTTTTCATGAGAGCTGTAAAAAGCCTTCTCCTTTTACACCTGCGAAACTATAGAACGCACAAAACGCAACAAAAATTTGTCGCAACCATACAAATACGATCGTCCAGACACAACGAACCTCATAGCACCCACGATCGGTCCTGATTTTGCTTAGAACAAAAACCCCTAAATTAAAGTTCTAAACCCTAACATGGCAACACGCATATAACAGCATCATAACGTCCAAAAATTTCCAGAATTAATCAACACAATATGAGAAACACAAATATGCAATTGGATTCGAGAATGAATGTATGAATTTGCAGAATCGAAGCAATTTAAGGATCGGTTAAAAGTGACTTACAGTGAGTGATTCGTGTGGTTTTGTGACTTGAAAATGATTGAGAATCGTTCAGTGATGTTCAGAGAGTAAATTAGGATCAATTGAAAGCCTTCAATCTCCTTGGAACCAAGAATTGAAGTTTGAGTTTTCTTTGAGTTTTCTTGACTCGGGTAGTACTCTCTTTGGCTGCAGATTTCGTGACCTAGGGATCTGGAAGGCTTGTGTTTATATAGTGGAACAGTTTAGGTTAACAAATTTGAGAGAAATCCACTTGAATCTTTGATTGGTAATTTGAGAAAATTTGATTTGTAAATCTTTCTAAATATGTCCAAATTCAATCTTTTCCTTACCAATTTGCTTTGCACGAATTTTTACTGAATATATGATTTAATTGGTGATTGGAAGTGGTTAATAATAGAATCAAATCAAGTTTTTGCAATTATATGATTTATTTTGATTTTAAATTCTTTTTAATATGAATAAAAATTCATAATAAATCACATAATTCAAATAAATTCGTGGAAATTGATTTATGGGCTCACAATGTCATAAGGAACAAGTTTGGATCTTAAAAATGTAGGCCCATTAGCAAAAAAATTCAAACTCCTTCACATTTTTTCTCCAAAATAGTCCAACTTTGACAAGGCTTATCTCTCTCATTCTTTGAGATATGGAAGTGTTCTAGGACCTTTTGGAAACCTTAGAGAGTCCTCTAACCAGTGTCTTTGGTCTCATATCAAAATTATTTTCCATTCTCATTTTATGCCCTTTTGAAAAAAGTGTCTTCTTGTTGACTTTTGAAAAGGACCTATAATGTATGAAGCCATATCTCTTAGATTATTGACCTATGAGCTTTGATTCTTGGACCATTGGATAGAGGAATGAATTCCCTTCAAAATGAGCTTTGGTGGGAATTTTTCTGATGAAGTATGAATATTTGGTGAATTTTCAAAGTTTGGTTGACTTTTTCAGTTTATGCCCAAAATAGTAACTTTTGACTTTTGACTTTTCTGATCTTTCCTTGTATCATCATGATCAACCCTTGATCAAATGATGATTTTAGGGTTAAGAGGATGTTGCTGACCAAATATCTTGAATTTTGACTGTGTATTGACTTGAAATGACTAATTTGCCCTTGAGAGTCGATTGTTGCCCTAATCAAGATTTGAGGGACTCAACTTTTTCTGATTGGCTTGGAACTTTACATGGAGATTCTTTGGGATGTTTGTGACCCTATGGCACCACCTTGAGCCATTGATTCAGTGATTTTCCTTTGAAAGAACCAAACCCAAGTTCAGAACTTTGTATAGGAGAATTTGTATAGGAGCTTTGCATATGGATTTGAAACTTGAATAGGAGAAATAGTGTGGGCAAATTTTGGGGTATGACAGCTGCCCCTGTTCAATCGTCTTAAACCTGAAGATGTAGAGTGGTTTGTATGCCAGTCGGTATCCGAAGGTGGAAGATGATTGAACACTAGAATACCAAGAAATTTGCCCTAGCTGAAATAGGGACTTCTGTCGGAGATGGGCTTAAAGATGCCATCTGACTTGATAAGCTTGAGAGTTAGAATGTGTCATATGTTAGACTGTTTGCATCCGCAGATGTCTGGAAACCGTGCGTTAGGCCGAAGATAAGTCGTACGTTAGACTAATCTTGATTGCATCCTCAGATGTCTGGAAAACCGTGCGTCAGGTTGATGGATAAGCCGTACGTTAGACTACCCAATTTGCATCCGTAGATGTCTGGAAGACCGTGCGTCAGGTTGATGGATAAGCCGTACGTTAGACTACCCAATTTGCATCCGTAGATGTCTGGAAGACCGTGCGTTAGGTCGAAGAATAGATCGTACGTTAGACTACTCTCAATTGCATCCTCAGATGTCTGGAGAACCGTGCGTCAGGTTGAAGGAATGAGTCGTGCGTTAGACTAATTCTGATTGCATCCTCAGATGTCTGAAAGACCGTACGTTAGGTCGGTGGATGAGTCGTGCGTTAGACTTATCCGAATTGCATCCGTAGATGTCTGGAATGCCATGCGTCAGGCGTTTGTTTTGAATGAGATTCGGATCTTTGTAATGTATCTGTCAAACATTGTTAGTTTTTCATGCAATGCCATGATGCGTGAGTTATATGCTTCTCAAAATAAAGGAGGAATGTGTATGTGATGTATGAATATGTTTATGACTTATGATGTATGATTATGATCTATGATGTATGTTCATGACTTTGTGTGACTAGAATCGTTTGATTGAGAAGATAAATCTCTACGTCATTGAGAGCTTGATGCTTTGATCTCTTCTTGGAAATGCTGGGCTGGGGATTTATGATTTCTGCTTGGGGATGATTAGTAACTCGATGTACCCTGACTGAGGATGAGAGATATTAATAAACCATGTTTGGAGAAAAGCAAAGTGTTGAAGATGTAACTCTGTGGTGGGGAGCTATATCTTTTTGTTGAGAGGATTTGAAGATGTCTTCTTTAATGATTGCTCTGTGGGGATATGATCTGGCTTTGTGGATTACCTTGGACATTGTCTCTTCGCCTTTTCTACCTAATGAACTAATAGATACTTTTGCAAAAATAAAAAGATGGATGATAATCATGTTCATATGCATATGTTCATTCGATATTATCATTGGACGTTTGCGTATTCGAAAAGAAACAAATGGAAACTCGGAAAAGAGAAAGTAACTTGTATTAAGAAAGCCATGAATAGGCAAAAATAAAAACATATTGTGTGTTTTTTTTTTTGGAAAAAAGTACAAAATAATAAGAAAAGTAGCTATGTGTAAACAATCCTATTGAGTTTCAACTCTGCTATTGCTATTATGTCCTCGAGCGTCTCATCCCTTGCTTGTTGGAGAAAGATGATTGGATTGATCCGAGCCTTTTGAACTTGACGTTGTAGATATATCTGACTGATGAGTGACGTGAACGAGCCAATAGTCGTACGCTTAATCCTTAACTTTTGCCTAGACCGCCTTTTCAGGTTTTCAATCTAGCAGGATACCCTTTTTTGCCCAAGTCGCCCTCTCGGGTTTTCAACTTGACGGGTGTACATATTTTGTATATATCCCTAATTTTTGCCCAAACCCTTTTGGTTTGTCGGGATGCCCTTACTTTTGCCTAGGTACGTCGACCTAGCGGGTCATATTTATGCGTAGTATTTTTTGACTATGTCAGCGTTCACAGGCTGTGGAAAGTCTTCTCCGTCCATAGTAGTGAGTATCATGGCTCCTCCAGAGAAAATTTTCTTAATTACAAATGGTCCCCCATAGGTGGGAGTCCGCTTGCCCCTAGGGTCACCTTGTGGTAGGATAATCCTTTTTATGACTAAGTCACCAGCCTGATAAACTTGTTGTTTGACTCTTTTATTAAATGCCTTGATCATACGCTTCTGGTACAATTGTCCATGACAAACAGCCGCAAGCCTCTTCTCGTCAATCAGGTTTATCTGATCTAGTCGAGTCTGAATCCATTCGTCTTCGTTTAGCTCTGCCTCTTTCATGATCCTTAAGGATGGAATTTGAACTTCAATCGGTAACACAGCTTCCATACCGTAGACTAATGAGAACGGGGTTGCCCCAGTTGATGTACGTGCGGAGGTACGGTAACCATGGAGAGCAAATGGTAACATTTCGTGCCAATCTTTGTAAGTCACAGTCATCTTCTGTACAATCTTCTTGATATTCTTGTTGGCAGCCTCCACAGCGCCATTCATCTTTGGCCTATAGGGAGATGAGTTGTGATGCTTGATATTGAACTGCGTGCAGAGCTCAGTAATCATCTTGTTATTCAAATTGGTACCATTATCAGTGATAATCCTCTCGGGGATGCCATACCGACAGATGAGATTATGTTTAATGAATCGAGCCACCACATTCTTGGTCACGGAAGCAAAGGAAGCAGCCTCTACCCATTTGGTGAAATAGTCAATGGCTACTCGGATGAAACGGTGCCCATTGGAAGCAGTAGGTTTAATTTCTCCGATCATATCAATGCCCCCCATTGCAAAAGGCCAGGGAGCAGTTAGAACGTTTAGGGGAATAGGAGGCACATGTACTTTGTCGGCATATATCTGACACTTGTGGCAAGTTCTTGAATGTTGGTGACAGTTAGTTTCCATAGTGGACCAATAGTAACCCGCTCTCAGAATCTTTTTAGCCATAGATGTCCACCAGAATGGGTTCCAAAGGTACCATCGTGCATGTCTTCCATGATTTCTTCAGCTTCCTTCTTATTCACACAACGAAGCAAAGTTGAATCATGATTGCGCTTGTATAAGGTCCCATTGCTCAGAAAAAACTTGGATGCGAATCTTCTTAAGAACTTTCTGTCATTGATAGATGCCCCTTCAGGATATTCTTGAGTCTCGAGGTATCTTTTGACTTCGTGAAACCATGGTTTTTCTTCAACCTCATTAGTAACTATCTCGTAGCAGTGTGCCGGTTCATCATATCTTTCAATAATAACTATAGGAGCCTCATTGTCCCATCTGACTTTGAACATGGATGACATAGTAGCTAACGCGTCTGCTAGTTGATTCTCTTCTCGGGGAATATGTTCAAAAGTAATCTCTTCGAAATGTGGAATTAAAGATATCACCAAATCTTTATAAGGCATGAGATTAGGGTGCTTTGTGTCCCACTCTCCTTTGATCTGACTGATTACTAGGGCTGAATCCCCATATACTTCCAAAAACTTGATTCTTAGGTCGATAGCAGCTCTGAGTCCCAAGGTACACGCTTCATACTCAGCCATGTTGTTGGTACAATCGAAACATAGCCTTGCTGTGAACGGGGTGTGTCCACCTGCGGGAGAGATAATTACAGCACCGATACCATTACCAAGTGCATTCGAAGCTCCATCGAAAACCATGGTCCATCGGGATCCTGGTTCAGGTCCTTCATCCGGGCCAGGTTGTTCATAATCGGTAACAAGCATAACATCTTCATCTGGAAATTCAAAGTTCATAGATTGATAGTCGTCTACAGCTTGTTGGGCCAAATGATCTGCAACTACACTTCCTTTGATTGCTTTCTGCGTTGTATATTGGATGTCGTATTCTGTTAGTATCATTTGCCATCTTGCTATTCGTCCAGAGAGAGCGGGTTTTTCGAACACATATTTGATAGGATCCATTCTAGAAATCAATAAAGTAGTATGGTTCAACATATACTGTCTTAGTCGGCGAGCAGCCCAAGCCAAAGCACAGCAAGTTTTCTCGAGCAGTGAGTATCTTGTTTCACAGTCGGTAAACTTTTTGCTAAGGTAGTATATTGCATGCTCTTTTCGACCAGACTCGTCATGTTGCCCCAGTACGCACCCCATCGAATTCTCTAATACTGTTAAGTACATAATTAGAGGTCTTCCTTCAACAGGTGGCATCATGATCGGAGGTTCTTGCAGGTACTTTTTACTTTGTCGAAGGCTTCTTGACATTGGTCATTCCATTCCACTACTTGATCTTTCCTCAGTAACTTGAAGATTGGCTCACAAGTAGCAGTCAGATGGGAGATAAATCTAGCAATGTAATTTAGGCGTCCCAAGAATCCTCTAACCTCTTTCTCGTTGCGCGGGGAGGGCATTTCTTGTATGGCTTTCACTTTTGCAGGATCAACTTCGATACCTCTGCTACTAACAACGAAACCCAGCAGCTTACCAGATCTTACGCCAAAGGTGCACTTGTTCGGATTCAATCTCAACTTATACTTCTTCAACCTATCAAACAACTTCTGTAAATGGACCAGATGTTCTTCTTTAGTGTTGGACTTCGCAATCATATCATCAACATAGACCTCTATTTCTTTGTGGATCATATCATGGAACAAGGCTACCATTGCACGTTGATAGGTTGCCCCAGCATTCTTCAACCCAAATGGCATGACTTTGTAACAGAAAGTGCCCCAAGGCGTAGTGAAAGTTGTCTTTTCCATGTCTTCGGGTGCCATCTTAATCTGATTGTAACCTGAGAAACCATCCATAAAAGAGAAAACCTTGCATTGTGCAGTACTATCAACTAGGATGTCAATATGTGGTAGTGGGAAATCATCTTTAGGACTTGCTCGATTCAAATCTCTATAGTCTACACACATTCTGACTTTTCCATCTTTCTTTGGTACGGGCACTATATTGGCGATCCATGGCGGATAACTCACTACTTTCAGGAACCCAACGTTGAATTGTTTCTCGACCTCTTCTTTGATTTTCTGAGCCATGTCAGGTCTGCTTCTTCGTAACTTCTATTTAACTGGAGGACTATTTTCTTTGATAGGTAAACGATGAACCACAATGTCAGTATCGAGCCCAGGCATGTCTTCGTAGGACCAAGCAAAGATTTCAACATTGTCTCGTAACATCTGGATCATCCTTTGTTTGACAGTATCCTCTAATTCAGCTCCTATCTTGATTTCTTTCTTTTCTTTATCGGTACCTATGTTCACAACTTCAATTGGCTCTTCGTGTGGCTGTATAGTCTTTTCTTCTTGCTCTAGTAATCGGGCGAGTTCTCTAGGCACTTCACAACCTTCCTCACCTTCATCCTCAGCTTGATAGATCGGATTTTCAAAGTCATATTTAGCAATAGCAGAATCGTTATCAACAGGATCCAGCGTGGATGTGGATCTGCAGTGCATTATGTGGGTGTGTGTGAGAACGCATAGCTATAAAAAGTAAATAAAAGAAAAATAAAAGCAGACACACAATTTGAATACGAAACGTCCAATGTTTTATTGAATGAAAATATGCTTATGAAATGACAAGCCCTAACAAATGGACCATTGTGCCTCGGGCAGGACACATGGCTTTAGAGTTTATTGTCTTTATTGAAGTACAAGAATTAAAATTGGGAATAAAAAGGAAAGCAGGAAATAAACTAAGAATGGCAATTACTCCTGACTATAGGAGATAGAAACAATGTCTTTGGTCTTCCAGTTGTCCAGCCCTTTGTCTGATGTAGGAAAGATCCACTTGTCCAGGTTGTGATTGTCTTCATCTTCTTCAATAGAATTGACTCCCTTGCTGATGAAGTGATGTTTCAAATCTTCTGAACGAGGAGGTTGTTCTCCTTTCTGATCCTTAGCAGTGCAGCCTAAACCCCATTTGTTGGACTTGTATGGAATATCAGGTAATTGCCCCCAGATGGTGCAGCCGCCTCCTTCTACCACAGCCCTAGCGTCTTTCAGGGAAGCCATTGTAGGAATAACTCCAGTAATCTTAGGAGGAGTGTAGACGTTCTTAGTCTCGGGAACGAATTGGGGGACCCATTCGTGTGCTATGCGGGGAGATTCAAATGCTTCTCCAGTGAATTCAAGATATTTGGTCTTATCTACGAAGCTCACCACATATTCATCTTCCCCATACACAGTGACGATCTTGCCTTTCATTGGGTATCTCAATTTCTGATGGAGAGTTGAAGTCACAGCATTTGCTTTATGTATCCAAGGACGTCCAAGTAGGCAGGAATAGGCGGGGCGAATATCCATCACATAGAACACAGTATTGAAAGTTTGGGAGCCTACTCTGATCGGGAGCTTAACTTCGCCATACACAGTACTCATTGTGCCATCGTAAGCCTTTACTATCACATTACTAGATTTCAGCTCGATTCCATCAACCTTGAGTTTGTCCAACACTACTTTGGGTAGCACATTTAGAGAGGAGCCATCATCAACCAGTACATGAGCCAGGGTAGTACCACCACATTCAATGGATATATGCAGCGCCTTATTATGATTCTTCCCACTAGGACTCAGATCAGCATCAGAGAACCCTAGATAGTTATCTGTCGTCAGGTTTGCAATACAATTCTCAAGTTGAGTGACAGAAATCTCTTGTGGCACATGGGCCGCCTCTAGAAACTTCATCATAGCTTTGGCGTGAGTCTTGGAACAACTCAAAAGTGACAGCATAGAGATCTTGGAAGGAGTATGCCCCATTTGTTCAACAATGTCATAATCACTCTTGCGAATGATCTTAAGGAACTCATTTGTTTCTTCAGATGGTGGATTTTCAGCGACAGGTTCAGGTTCATGTAACGGTCCTTTACCACGAGCATCAGCATTCGGGGTGATAGTAACAGCAGGTGAAGCAGTGTTCGGAGAGATCTCTGGAGAAAATACCCTTCCACTTCTTGTCACTTTACTAGTTCCAGCAATATTAACCACATCAGGATTGGCATCTTCATAAACCTTATCAGATTTCAGCTCTTGCTTAACTCCTTGAACATAGACCTCGGCACCATAATTCCAAGGGACAGCTTTATCAGAAAAATATGGCATCGGGCCAGGTTGAGTGATAACGATCGGAGCCACACGGGGTTCAGCAGAAATCTTGAAAGGAGCCTTGGTAGGGATCTTCAACGGGACTTTGGAAATGACAGATACATCTTCGAACTTCAAACCACGGGAGAAACCTTCGCACAACTCTTCAATGGAAGGAGTCTTCTCAAACCTAATGGTGCCACGATCCATCCAGCCTTGGATACCTCTTTTCAGATTCTCACAACCCTCGGGTATGAGTTCACAGTAATAACAGCCAGGGTCGCAACCTGGAAATAAACCAGATCGCAACAGCTTTCTCTTGATGTCAGGGAGTGGAGTTGACAGATCTCTTACGTCATAGACATGGATTGTGTCCATGATAGCATTAACAGTATTGTCATGCTTTGGCATAGGAGCAGTGATGACATTGGGAGTTTTTGGGGCGTCGAACTCGATCTCGCCAGCTTCTATCATGTCGGTAGCATTAGAATGGTAGGCGCAGGTAGCCTTGGAATCATAAGCTGGACTAGCGGTGTTGACAAACTTCGGAGGATCCTTCAGGGTGACCAGCTCAGCTTTTAGTAGATGTTGCAAGGCTTGAGATAAAGGCATGTTGATCGGGGTGAATCGTCTTCTTGGTCGATCAGTTTTGCGTTGATAATCTTGTCTGGGAGCTTGTTGAGATGTTGGAGTAGAGATGAGGACAGCTCCAACAGATTGGTTATGATCATTTTTATCACGGCCCTTCTGACTGTGGACAGCATTAGACTCGTTCCTTCCGTGATATGGTTTCTTTGTAGTACCAGAAAATGAGCCCACTTGAATCTTCCCACTTCGAATACCATTCTCAACACGTTCTCCAGTTAATATAAGATCAGTAAAACCAGACGAGGAACTACCCAGCAAATGACTATAGAATGGCTCAGTCAGCGTACCCATGAACATGTCCACCAACTCCCTATCATTAAAAGAAGGTCGGACTCTTCCAGCTAGATCTCTCCATTTCTGCGCATATTCCTTGAAACTCTCCTTAGGTCCCATAGACATGCTTTGCAGTTGCATGCGAGTTGGTGCAAGATCGGAATTGTATTGATATTGCTTGTAGAAAGCAACCACCAGGTCTTCCCAAGTACGGATATTGGCACCCTCCAGCTGATAGTACCACTCCAGTTGAGTCCCAGACAAACTTTCTTAGAAGAAATGGATCCACAGCCTCTTATCTCCAGTATGAGGTTGGATCTTCCTCACATACGACCTCAAGTGCATCTTTGGACAAGAGATTCCATCATACTGAGCAAAGACGGGAGTCTTGAACTTGGGAGGAATGACGACTCCAGGAATGAGTCCTAGCTCTTCAAAATCCAGCCCAGGCGCTTTCTGAACCTCCACGCTTCTCAGACGCTCTTCCAGTAGCCTATACTTCTCATCAGATTCATCTTCGTCATGGTAATAGTTCTCTTCATCGTCATCTTGACCCTCAGAGTCCTCATTACTTCCAGCATTGTTCTTGACACTGATGTTCTCATCTTCTTCGTCTTCTTCGTCTTTGGGAATATTAGCTTCGTCAGCCTTCTTAGGACGACCCTTGAACCTTCTTCCCATGTTGATCACCCCTTTGGGTTTCTTGGTCTTCTTATTCTTCTCAGTCAGAAGGGCTTTCAGCTCTTCTTGCCCCTTGGACAAGGTCAGGATCAAAGCTTGGAATTCAGCATTTTGAACTTGGAGATTCTTCACAGATTGTTCGAGATCCATTTTCTCACTGAAATAAACAGCGGAATGATGAGGTATTTGTTTTTATGAAAACCTGTAATGTGATGTTTATGAATGAATGATTATGCATATGCAATGTTTTCAAGGACTTTGAAATTTAAATTTGTTTAAACAAGAAAGAAAGAACAAATTCATTAATAATGATAATAGTAATTAACTTATACTTTAGTTATGGTTCTTTGCCACTTTTAGGCTTACAAAAGAAAACAAATAAATAAAACAACTAGAGATAATAAATAGTAATAAGATAAAGCTTCTTCAAATCTCCCATGGACGCTTCCTCTTTGATCCGATGAAGTTGTTGATACTTTGCTCCGCCTGAAGTAGTCTCGTGAGTTCTAAAACTTGTTTCTCTTTGGCACAGAATTGAGCCTCAAAAGTATCCCTTTCCTCTTTTAATTGAACCCAAGACTTTTGTAACTCTTCCAAGTCAGTAGGCATGTCTGGATGGAGAATAACCAACGAAACCTTTTCTTCACATTCTGGTTTAACTATCACAGGTCTAACATAAGGATATGGCATGATGAAACGTTGAGCGCGAGTGCGCACCCATCGAAGATAAGGCTCTGACGGAAGGGAGTTCTTTTGCCCCCAACTCTTGCTATCCACTCTATACACTTTGTTCCAAGCGCGTATGAACTCTCGGCGTTGGTTTCGGACATCTTCTTCGTAGTTGAACACAACCCCTTCAATAATCAAGTGATGAGGACCATCTCTGCGAGCATAACCAAACTGTCGTAAGGCTAGTGAAGGGTTGTAGGTAATCCCCCCTCTAATGCCAAGGAGTGGCACATTAGGGAATTTCCCACAATGATCAATAATGGTGACATACTCTTGAGACATGACGTGCCAACGGATATCTGAATGAGAAAGTGACATGATTCTTCGAGACCATTGCATCTTTTGATCGTTTCTTACCACTGAACGCGGAAGGTGCGAAATAAACCACCTAGCTAGCATGGGCGTGCAACACATAAGAGTCCCTCGTTTCTTCATGATACGGGAGTGAAGAGAGTGTAGAATATCTCCCAGTAGTGTAGGTACTGGGTTGTGGGTTAAAAAGATCTTGATTGCATGCACATCAATGAATTGATCAGGATTAGGAAACAAAACCAAGCTATATATCAATAAAGCCAAAACGTCTTCAAAAGCATGGTAACTCATGGCTTTCAGAAATTGTCGAGCTTTCCCAAATAAGAATTTGGCCGAGAGACCTTCGACCCCATTCTTGGTGTCCCAGTTAGAAGCAATGTCTGATCTTTTTAGGTGTAGCGCAGCAGCAATAGTCTCAAGTTTTGGAGTGCTCTCCAAACCAGTAAAGGGTAAATGTTCAGAGATAGGTATACCAAGTAAATCTGAGAACTCCTCCAAGGTAGGTACCAACTGATAATCTGGAAATGTAAAGCAATGGTGCTCGGGATCAAAGAATTGGCATAAGACTCTCATCATATCTTCTTCAAATTGGGAGGTGACCAGTCGGAGTAGATAACCATGTCTTTCAGCAAACTTAGAATCTCCGGGAACTTCTAAGGCGAGCTCTTTAAGCTCAGAAGGTATCCCCACGAAGTTGAGTCGTACATAATCCCTAGTAGCAAAAGCCATGCCCTACAAAACAGTACAAATATAAATTTCTTGGTCCTTGAAATTGTTAGTGGATATGATATGCCATGATGTCATGATGTCATGATGCCAAGTAGATAACAAACACAAGCAAGTCACACAATTGCCTTAAGGGTAGGCTTGCATGAGGTTCATAGGTATATACCCTTCTTCCTTTCGTTTAGTTGGTTCATCCTGTCCTAGAAAGTAACCAGATTCTATGGTGCTCATATCCCTGATCTTTCTCGTGGGCGTTGTCTCAACATAGCACTCAATCGGCCAGCCAAAAGCATCCCTTGAGTCCAATCTCAATGAGTGTAGCATCGAGTATCAACCGGCTCCAGTCAGGAATCCGAAGCCAGCCATCTCGCTACTTCTTATAAGCCAAAGTCAAGTTCGACTAAGGTTCTAAAGACGAATTAGTGCTCATGACACCACGCGGTAGCCAAATGTCTCCTCGATCAGATTCAAGGGCCATCAGGACAAACCAAAGCGTCGCACTAACGGTGGCCACCAGTTCAACCATAACGATACATGTCGTACAGCCTCCCTGGTCTCATGCCACATACCTAAGGTACACTAGATCCGGGTGTAGGATCTTTCACATATCAGAATTCCCAAAACAGCCTTGAAAATTAAAACAAGCAAAACAAACAATAGAAAACATTTTAAAGTGAATCCTAAACTTTTAAGGTAACCCCTCTTTTATCGGAAAATCCCCAGCAGAGTCGCCAGTTCTGTAATACGGTGAACTGACTTTTTATCGATCGAAATGTCGCGGTTAAGCATGAGTCGCCACCGACTTTTATTTTATCCAAACAAATTCAGAAAGGCTAAAAGAAACAGAAAAAAAACCTTTAAAAGAAATCTAAGTTTGGGGGGTAATTTATGCAAAGGGAAGGTGTAAGGCACCCTTTGCATCCATGGTTTTCCATGGGCTCTTAATTGCTTTGCTTGCTCGTTTTCAGAAAATGTAGATGAAAGAGGAAAAATGGACTTTAGCTCGTAAATGAGCGTAGCCAGTTTTTTTGAAGAATTTTGAGAAAGAATATAGAAAATAGAGCATGGCAAGGCAATTAGGGGCAATTACCTTAAACTCAGATGATAGGTCTCTTTTTAGCCTTTCAGAATGAAAGGGTCAATCCTTGCCATAAGAGGGCAGGAAGCCTTTCGTTTGGGGGTTGAAGGGTCGTCGAAATATCCTTTGCCATAAGACTGTCCCATGCCATAGGAGGGCAGGTAGTGTAAGGTAAGGATCAGAATAAGCCTTATTCGTAGGCAGCCAGAAGATACCTCAGCCTTTTTTCGTAGGCAACTTCCGAGGGTCAAGGTCATATTTGTGTATCGAAGGCAGCATCATTTAGGGTCGCATGACCTTTAGTTATCGAGGCAGCATGGCTGAGGTATCCTCATATTCGAGGGACATGGCTTATTCTGCAAAAAAAACACAAAAGGCAACAGGAAACAGGCAACAAGGCAACAAGGCAACAGAGAGGTTACCCCAAAAGCGTGCGTGTGTGCAACAATCACGTGATTATATTCAGAAAATTATCTTATAATTAATTATCTACATTGATTTAAGGCTTGCACTCCCTAAGATTACTAACCACACAATAATATAACAATAATAATGGGGAAGGGAAATTGTAACCAGCGGAGGAGAGGGGAATTGAAACCAGCGGGATATAATTAAAAAATTAAAACAGAAAATATTAGAGTTAGGGTTACCAATACACGTAGCTTTGGCATTTGACAAACCCTGAAAAGGAAAAGATGGCAAACAAAAGAGGGTGAGTGTATGGCTAATTCGAGGGCGAACAAGATTAACCCTAAAATAAAGAATAGATAAATTTAAAATAATAACATAGGCAAAGGTACTTAGCTCTGGTTTGATCTGATATGGTTGATAGGGCGCCTTTAAGGTTAACCCTGAAAAGAAACAAGGTAGAAAAAGATGAAGGCGAAACAAACCCTTATATAAAATAAACCAAACAGAAAGTTAAATTAAATTAAGTAAAATACTTAACTTTGGGTTTTTGAATCAGGCGCGTATTCGGAGTGAACCATGTCGATAACCCTGAAAAGGCAAGGCACAAAAGGAAAAAAATATTTTCAGTGTATTATCAATCCTGGTTAAGATTCAAATGGAATATAATAATAAATCGATTTAATTAATTATTGGTCTTGCGACCTAATTAATTAAATCGAGGCAAAAAAAAATTAAATCGAGAGTAAACATATTTTTAGGAGTTTTTGGAATTAAAATAGCATTTGATATGATTTTTTAAAGATTAAATAATTAAATATCTAAATTAAAATAAATAGGCAATATAATTAAATAAATATAATATAATTTAAAAAAGAGTATATAATTATAAAAATAAATAACGTATAATAAGTAAATTATTATCACATAAAAATAAAAAGAAAAAGTTTTTTAGAACAAAATAAAAAATAAATAGTTATTTGTTATTAAGAAAAAGAGCATTTGGAATAATTTATATATATAAATATAAATATTAAAATAAAAGGCTGTGTAATTAAAATTAAAAAAAATTCTGGAAAACTTAACTTTTGATCTGGTGCGGGAGCGCGCAGAGGTGTATGATGCGCCTTCAGGCCTGGCAGCGTTGGATGAGAGAGTCTGGAGATCTGACGGTTGGATCAGCGAGGGCGTACCGCGCGTGTACGGGCTGATAAGCATCGGATCCGTTTGTTTGAAAACACATCAGCGCGCGCTGGAAGACCAATGAAACGACGCCAGCTCATCGTCTTCTCCACACATCTTCTGCAGCATGTCTTTTATAGCGCTCTTTTCATGAGAGCTGTAAAAAGCCTTCTCCTTTTACACATGCGAAACTATAGAACGCACAAAACGCAACAAAAATTTGTCGCAACCATACAAATACGATCGTCCAGACACAACGAACCTCATAGCACCCACGATCGGTCCTGATTTTGCTTAGAACAAAAACCCCTAAATTAAAGTTCTAAACCCTAACATGGCAACACGCATATAACAGCATCATAACGTCCAAAAATTTCCAGAATTAATCAACACAATATGAGAAACACAAATATGCAATTGGATTCGAGAATGAATGTATGAATTTGCAGAATCGAAGCAATTTAAGGATCGGTTAAAAGTGACTTACAGTGAGTGATTCGTGTGGTTTTGTGACTTGGAAACGATTGAGAATCGTTCAGTGATGTTCAGAGAGTAAATTAGGATCAATTGAAAGCCTTCAATCTCCTTGGAACCAAGAATTGAAGTTTGAGTTTTCTTTGAGTTTTCTTGACTCGGGTAGTACTCTCTTTGGCTGCAGATTTCGTGACCTAGGGATCTGGAAGGCTTGTGTTTATATAGTGGAACAGTTTAGGTTAACAAATTTGAGAGAAATCCACTTGAATCTTTGATTGGTAATTTGAGAAAATTTGATTTGTAAATCTTTCTAAATATGTCCAAATTCAATCTTTTCCTTACCAATTTGCTTTGCACGAATTTTTACTGAATATATGATTTAATTGGTGATTGGAAGTGGTTAATAATAGAATCAAATCAAGTTTTTGCAATTATATGATTTATTTTGATTTTAAATTCTTTTTAATATGAATAAAAATTCATAATAAATCACATAATTCAAATAAATTCGTGGAAATTGATTTATGGGCTCACAATGTCATAAGGAACAAGTTTGGATCTTAAAAATGTAGGCCCATTAGCAAAAAAATTCAAACTCCTTCACATTTTTTCTCCAAAATAGTCCAACTTTGACAAGGCTTATCTCTCTCATTCTTTGAGATATGGAAGTGTTCTAGGACCTTTTGGAAACCTTAGAGAGTCCTCTAACCAGTGTCTTTGGTCTCATATCAAAATTATTTTTCATTCTCATTTTATGCCCTTTTGAAAAAAGTGTCTTCTTGTTGACTTTTGAAAAGGACCTATAATGTATGAAGCCATATCTCTTAGATTATTGACCTATGAGCTTTGATTCTTGGACCATTGGATAGAGGAATGAATTCCCTTCAAAATGAGCTTTGGTGGGAATTTTTCTGATGAAGTATGAATATTTGGTGAATTTTCAAAGTTTGGTTGACTTTTTCAGTTTATGCCCAAAATAGTAACTTTTGACTTTTGACATTTCTGATCTTTCCTTGTATCATCATGATCAACCCTTGATCAAATGATGATTTTAGGGTTAAGAGGATGTTGCTGACCAAATATCTTGAATTTTGACTGTGTATTGACTTGAAATGACTATTTTGCCCTTGAGAGTCGATTGTTGCCCTAATCAAGATTTGAGGGACTCAACTTTTTCTGATTGGCTTGGAACTTTACATGGAGATTCTTTGGGATGTTTGTGACCCTATGGCACCACCTTGAGCCATTGATTCAGTGATTTTCCTTTGAAAGAACCAAACCCAAGTTCAGAACTTTGTATAGGAGAATTTGTATAGGAGCTTTGCATATGGATTTGAAACTTGAATAGGAGAAATAGTGTGGGCAAATTTTGGGGTATGACAAACATTCTTTGAAACTCAAGCTGAAGGATTAGTCAAAACTGAAGACAGTAATGATTCTCCCCCAGAATCTAAACCTGAAGCAATCAACAAAGATCCCTCTATTAGAATTCAGAAAGATCAGCCCAAAGAACTTATCATAGGAGATCTCAGTAGTGGTGTAATTACTAGATCTAGAGAGATCATTGCCAACTCATGCTTTGTATCTAAAATTGAGTTTTCTTGGCAAGCTTCTGATGATCTTCTTGGCAAGCTTCTGATGATCTTCTTGACATGATCAGCCTTGGTGTATCCCTTGTCAAGAACTCTTAATCCAGCAATTAGCATTTGAAATCATGAGAACATTTTCTCAATGTTTTCATCACCCTCCATCTTGAAGGCTTCATATTTCTGGATCAAGGCAAGAGCATTGGTCTCCTTGACTTGGGCATTTCCTTCATGAGTCATTTTCAATGATTCATATATGTCATAGGCAGTTTCTCTGTTTGATATCTTCTCATATTCAGCATGAGAAATAGCATTCAGCAAAATAGTCCTACACTTGTGATGATTTTTAAATTCTTTCTTTTGATTATCACTCATTTTTGTTCTTGTTAGCTTGACTCCTCTAGCTTTCACTGGATGTACGTAACCTTCTACCAGAAGATCCCATAAGTCACCATCTAGACCAAGAAAGTAACTTTCAAGTCTATCTTTCCAATATTCAAAGTTTTCACCATCGAATACTGGTGGTCTAGTGTAACCATTGTTACCATTTCCATTGTATTGCTCAGCAGGGCCTGATGTAGATGTAGGAGTTGGATCTTCACCGGCCATCTTGACTTAAGCGTTTTTCTCTTCCTGAATCTTTTCTAAACACGGTTAAGTGCTTGCACCTTAGAACCGGCGCTCTGATGCCAATTGAAGGATAGAAAAACACTTAGAAAGGGGGGTTTGAATAAGTGTAGTTTCAAAACTCTTAAGATAGAAACAACTTGCACAATTATTTTTATCCTGGTTCGTTGTTAACTAAACTACTCCAGTCCACCCTTGACAAGGTGATTTACCTCAACTGAGGATTTAATCCACTAATCACGCAAGATTACAATGGTTTTCCACTTAGATAACTTCTAAGTCTTCTAGAGTATTTTGATCACAACCTGATCACTCTAGGAACACAATGCTTAGATACCCTCTAAGACTTTCTAGAGAATCCGATCACAACTTGATCTCCTCTAGTTCTTACAAATGAATGTAAACAAATTCTTATAAGAGTTACAATGCTTCTTAATAAGCTATTATCACAACTGTGATTTTTCTCTTAAGTTTAAGCTTAATCTCACTAAGATATTACAACAGTAATGAAGTGAGGTTGAAGATGAAGTTTTGAGAGCTTTTGATTTGAACAGAATTTATGTAGGTTTGCGCAAAGTGTTATTTTTAGCTTCTCATCAGAACTTCTATTTATAGGCGTTTGAGAAGATGACCGTTGGGAGCATTTAATGCGTTGCGTGATCCGTACAGCATTGCATTTAATGTTTCACTCTTTTGTCAACTACCTCGAGCCTTGCTTTTGCTGTGTCTACTGACGTTGCCTTTAATAGCTTTTAACGTTCGTTTTGTCATTCAGCGTAGCCTTCCATCTTGTACTTGCTTCTGATCTGATGTTTGTGTAAACAACGTTTGAATATCATCAGAGTCAAACAGCTTGGTGCAGAGCATCTTCTTGTCTTCTGACCTTGAAGTGCTTCTAGCGTGATACCATGAGAACTTCAGTGCTTCTGCTTCTGATCTCAAGTTCTTCTGATGCTTCAATAGACCATGTTCTGATTCTGCTTGACCATCTTCTGATGTCTTGCGAGAGCATGTTCTGATGTTGCATACTTGAACCTTCTGAGTCAGTGCTTCTAGCGCTGATTTTGTGCATACTCTTTATATATTTCCTGAAATGGAAATTGCATAGAATTAGAGTACCACATTATCTCAAGCAAAATTCATATACATTGTTATCATCAAAACTAAGAATATTGATTAGAACAAATCTTGTTCTAACAGAGCTTACCTTTGATGAACTTGCAACCTCATACAAAGAGCTGTGTGTCAGGAGTGCTGAAGTGTGTAAACTAGGGGAGAAGTAAAAGAAACTCATAAATGAGTTGGAAGCTGAGAAGAAAGAACATCTTGCAACCATAGACTTACTCAATGGTGAAATTAGCATGTTAAACTCCAAGCTTGATCAGATGTCAAAATCTATTAGAATGTTGAACAATGGAACTGACTCGTTGGAAGAAATTCTGCATATTGGACAGAAAGCAGGAGACATGTCTGGAATAGGATTTGTAGGTAAATTAGAATCCAATTTAGGGTTCAACAAGTCAAAGCCTGAAGCTCACATGACAAATCAGATGTCAAGACCAATGTCACAGCATCATGGAAACAGGGGGATGAACCAAATAAAGAGGAAATTTCAAAGATGGAGATGTCACTACTGTGGAAGATTTGGACACATAGAACCATTTTGCTTCAGACTGTATGGTTATCCTAATCAGACACCTCAAGACAAACCTAAGTATAATGTTCCTATCAAGAAATAACAATGGGTTGCTAAAGCTTATGCCTTAATAGCACACACCTCCCTGAGGGTGTCAGCCAAAGAAGAATGGTACTTTGATAGTGGTTGCTCAAAGCACATGACTGGAATAAAGAACCTGTTGGAAGATATCAAACCTCATTCCACTAGCTATGTGACCTTTTGTGATGGAGCAAAAGGAGAGATCAAAGGGGTTGGAAAACTAGAATGTCCTGGAGAACCAAAACTGGACAATGTACTGCTGGTAAAAGGACTGACTGCAAATCTGATCAGCATCAGTCAACTTTATGATCAAGGCTTCAATGTCAGATTTACGAAAGATGAATGTGTCATTACAAATGAAGAAAATATGGAAGTCATGAAGGGAGTCAGATCCAAAGACAACTGCTACTTGTGGGAGCCTAAAACCACAAGTTATCCCTCTGTATGCTCTATGGCAAAAGAAGAAAAAGAGGTTAAACTGTGGCATCAAAAACTTGGTCATCTACATCTAAGAGGGATGAATAAAATCATATCCAAGGAAGCTGTAAGAGGAATCTCAAAGCTGTAAATTACTGAAGGAAAAGTTTGTGGATAATGTCAGGTTGGCAAACAAACCAAGATGTCACATCCAAAGATCAAACAACTTACTACTTCCAAAATTCTAGAACTGTTGAATATGGATCTGATGGGACCAATGCAAGTAGAAAGTCTTGGTTGGAAGAAGTATGCTTATGTGGCAGTTGATGATTACTCTAGATATACCTAGATAAGCTTCATCCGAGAAAAATCAAATGTGTTTTAGGTGTTCAAGGACTTATGCACAAGACTTCAAAGAGAGAAGGAAAGTGGTGTGATCAGAATCAGGAGTGATCATGGGAAGGAGTTTGAGAATGCCAAATTTGCTGAATTTTGTTCTTTTGAAGGAATCAGTCATGAATTTTCCTCACCTATCACTCCTAAGCAAAATGGAGTAGTAGAAAGGAAAAACATGACTATTCAAGAATCTGCCAGAGCTATGATCCATGCAAAGAAGCTACCTATGTACATTTGGGCTGAAGCAATGAACACAGCTTGCTATGTCCATAACAGAGTCACATTGAGGAAAGGGACTTCCTCCACACTGTATTGAATATGGAAAGGAAGGAAACCTAATGTAAAGTACTTTCATGTATTTGGATGCAAGTGCTATATCCTGACAGATCGTGAGAAAAGAAGGAAAATGGACCCCAAAAGTGATGAAGGTATATTCTTGGGATACTCTACAAACAGCAGAGCATATAAAGTATTCAACTCCAGAACTCAAGTATTGATTGAATCCATCAATGTTATTGTTGATGACCAACATGAAGACTTCAATGTCATAGAGGGTGTTGGAACATTCTTTGAAACTCAAGCTGAAGGATTAGTCAAAACTGAAGACAGTAATGATTCTCCCCCAGAATCTAAACCTGAAGCAATCAACAAAGATCCCTCTATTAGAATTCAGAAAGATCAGCCCAAAGAACTTATCATAGGAGATCTCAGTAGTGGTGTAATTACTAGATCTAGAGAGATCATTGCCAACTCATGCTTTGTATCTAAAATTGAATTTTCTTGGCAAGCTTCTGATGATCTTCTTGACATGATCAGCCTTGGTGTATCCCTTGTCAAGAACTCTTAATCCAGAAATTAGCATTTGAAATCTTGAGAACATTTTCTCAATGTTTTCATCACCCTCCATCTTGAAGGCTTCATATTTCTGGATCAAGGCAAGAGCTTTGGTCTCCTTGACTTGGGCATTTCCTTCATGAGTCATTTTCAATGATTCATATATGTTATAGGCAGTTTCTCTGTTTGATATCTTCTCATATTCAGCATGAGAAATAGCATTCAGCAAAATAGTCATACACTTGTGATGATTTTTGAATTCTTTCTTTTGATCATCACTCATTTTTGTTCTTGTTAGCTTGACTCCTCTAGCTTTCACTGGATGTACGTAACCTTCTACCAGAAGATCCCATAAGTCACCATCTAGACCAAGAAAGTAACTTTCAAGTCTATCTTTCCAATATTCAAAGTTTTCACCATCGAATACTGGTGGTCTAGTGTAACCATTGTTACCATTTCCATTGTATTGCTCAGCAGGGCCAGATGTAGATGTAGGAGTTGGATCTTCACCGACCATCTTGACTTAAGCGTTTTTCTCTTCCTGAATCTTTTATAAACACGGTTAAGTGCTTGCACCTTAGAACCGGCGCTCTGATGCCAATTGAAGGATAGAAAAACACTTAGAAAGGGGGGGTTTGAATAAGTGTAGTTTCAAAACTCTTAAGATAAAAACAACTTGCACAATTATTTTTATCCTGGTTCGTTGTTAACTAAACTACTCCAGTCCACCCTTGACAAGGTGATTTACCTCAACTGAGGATTTAATCCACTAATCACGCAAGATTACAATGGTTTTCCACTTAGATAACTTCTAAGTCTTCTAGAGTATTCTGATCACAACCTGATCACTCTAGGAACACAATGCTTAGATACCCTCTAAGACTTTCTAGAGAATCCGATCACAACTTGATCTCCTCTAGTTCTTACAAATGAATGTAAACAAATTCTTATAAGAGTTACAATGCTTCTTAATAAGCTATTATCACAACTGTGATTTTTCTCTTAAGTTTAAGCTTAATCTCACTAAGATATTACAACAGTAATGAAGTGAGGTTGAAGATGAAGTTTTGAGAGCTTTTGATTTGAACAGTATTTTTGTAGGTTTGCGCAAAGTGTTATTTTTAGCTTCTCATCAGAACTTCTATTTATAGGCGTTTGAGAAGATGACCGTTGGGAGCATTTAATGCGTTGCGTGATCCGTACATCATTGCATTTAATGTTTCACTCTTTTGTCAACTACCTCGAGCCTTGCTTTTGGTGTGTCTACTGACGTTGCCTTTAATAGCTTCTAACGTTCCTTTTGTCAGTCAGCGTAGCCTTCCATCTTGTACTTGCTTCTGATCTGATGTTTGTGTAAACAACGTTTGAATATCATCAGAGTCAAACAGCTTGGTGCAGAGCATCTTCTTGTCTTCTGACCTTGAAGTGCTTCTAGCGTGATACCATGAGAACTTCAGTGCTTCTGCTTCTGATCTCAAGTTCTTCTGATGCTTCAATAGACCATGTTCTGATTCTGCTTGACCATCTTCTGATGTCTTGCGAGAGCATGTTCTGATGTTGCATACTTGAACCTTCTGAGTCAGTGCTTCTAGCGCTGATTTTGTGCATACTCTTTATATATTTCCTGAAATGGAAATTGCATAGAATTAGAGTACCACATTATCTCAAGCAAAATTCATATACATTGTTATCATCAAAACTAAGAATATTGATTAGAACAAATCTTGTTCTAACAGAGCTTACCTTTGATGAACTTGCAACCTCATACAAAGAGCTGTGTGTCAGGAGTGCTGAAGTGTGTAAACTAGGGGAGAAGTAAAAGAAACTCATAAATGAGTTGGAAGCTGAGAAGAAAGAACATCTTGCAACCATAGACTTACTCAATGGTGAAATTAGCATGTTAAACTCCAAGCTTGATCAGATGTCAAAATCTATTAGAATGTTGAACAATGGAACTGACTCGTTGGAAGAAATTCTGCATATTGGACAGAAAGCAGGAGACATGTCTGGAATAGGATTTGTAGGTAAATTAGAATCCAATTTAGGGTTCAACAAGTCAAAGCCTGAAGCTCACATGACAAATCAGATGTCAAGACCAATGTCACAGCATCATGGAAACAGGGGGATGAGCCAAATAAAGAGGAAATTTCAAAGATGGAGATGTCACTACTGTGGAAGATTTGGACACATAGAACCATTTTGCTTCAGACTGTATGGTTATCCTAATCAGACACCTCAAGACAAACCTAAGTATAATGTTCCTATCAAGAAATAACAATGGGTTGCTAAAGCTTATGCCTTAATAGCACACACCTCCCTGAGGGTGTCAGCCAAAGAAGAATGGTACTTTGATAGTGGTTGCTCAAAGCACATGACTGGAATAAAGAACCTGTTGGAAGATATCAAACCTCATTCCATTAGCTATGTGACCTTTTGTGATGGAGCAAAAGGAGAGATCAAAGGGGTTGGAAAACTAGAATGTCCTGGAGAACCAAAACTGGACAATGTACTGCTGGTAAAAGGACTGACTGCAAATCTGATCAGCATCAGTCAACTTTATGATCAAGGCTTCAATGTCAGATTTACGAAAGATGAATGTGTCATTACAAATGAAGAAAATATGGAAGTCATGAAGGGAGTCAGATCCAAAGACAACTGCTACTTGTGGGAGCCTAAAACCACAAGTTATCCCTCTGTATGCTCTATGGCAAAAGAAGAAAAAGAGGTTAAACTGTGGCATCAAAAACTTGGTCATCTACATCTAAGAGGGATGAATAAAATCATATCCAAGGAAGCTGTAAGAGGAATCTCAAAGCTGTAAATTACTGAAGGAAAAGTTTGTGGATAATGTCAGGTTGGCAAACAAACCAAGATGTCACATCCAAAGATCAAACAACTTACTACTTCCAAAATTCTAGAACTGTTGAATATGGATCTGATGGGACCAATGCAAGTAGAAAGTCTTGGTTGGAAGAAGTATGCTTATGTGGCAGTTGATGATTACTCTAGATATACCTAGATAAGCTTCATCCGAGAAAAATCAAATGTGTTTTAGGTGTTCAAGGACTTATGCACAAGACTTCAAAGAGAGAAGGAAAATGGTGTGATCAGAATCAGGAGTGATCATGGGAAGGAGTTTGAGAATGCCAAATTTGCTGAATTTTGTTCTTTTGAAGGAATCAGTCATGAATTTTCCTCACCTATCACTCCTAAGCAAAATGGAGTAGTAGAAAGGAAAAACATGACTATTCAAGAATCTGCCAGAGCTATGATCCATGCAAAGAAGCTACCTATGTACATTTGGGCTGAAGCAATGAACACAGCTTGCTATGTCCATAACAGAGTCACATTGAGGAAAGGGACTTCCTCCACACTGTATTGAATATGGAAAGGAAGGAAACCTAATGTAAAGTACTTTCATGTATTTGGATGCAAGTGCTATATCCTGACAGATCGTGAGAAAAGAAGGAAAATGGACCCCAAAAGTGATGAAGGTATATTCTTGGGATACTCTACAAACAGCAGAGCATATAAAGTATTCAACTCCAGAACTCAAGTATTGATTGAATCCATCAATGTTATTGTTGATGACCAACATGAAGACTTCAATGTCATAGAGGGTGTTGGAACATTCTTTGAAACTCAAGCTGAAGGATTAGTCAAAACTGAAGACAGTAATGATTCTCCCCCAGAATCTAAACCTGAAGCAATCAACAAAGATCCCTCTATTAGAATTCAGAAAGATCAGCCCAAAGAACTTATCATAGGAGATCTCAGTAGTGGTGTAATTACTAGATCTAGAGAGATCATTGCCAACTCATGCTTTGTATCTAAAATTGAATTTTCTTGGCAAGCTTCTGATGATCTTCTTGACATGATCAGCCTTGGTGTATCCCTTGTCAAGAACTCTTAATCCAGAAATTAGCATTTGAAATCTTGAGAACATTTTCTCAATGTTTTCATCACCCTCCATCTTGAAGGCTTCATATTTCTGGATCAAGGCAAGAGCTTTGGTCTCCTTGACTTGGGCATTTCCTTCATGAGTCATTTTCAATGATTCATATATGGCATAGGCAGTTTCTCTGTTTGATATCTTCTCATATTCAGCATGAGAAATAGCATTCAGCAAAATAGTCATACACTTGTGATGATTTTTGAATTCTTTCTTTTGATCATCACTCATTTTTGTTTTTGTTAGCTTGACTCCTCTAGCTTTCACTGGATGTACGTAACCTTCTACCAGAAGATCCCATAAGTCACCATCTAGACCAAGAAAGTAACTTTCAAGTCTATCTTTCCAATATTCAAAGTTTTCACCATCGAATACTGGTGGTCTAGTGTAACCATTGTTACCATTTCCATTGTATTGCTCAGCAGGGCCAGATGTAGATGTAGGAGTTGGATCTTCACCGGCCATCTTGACTTAAGCGTTTTTCTCTTCCTGAATCTTTTATAAACACGGTTAAGTGCTTGTACCTTAGAACCGGCGCTCTGATGCCAATTGAAGGATAGAAAAACACTTAGAAAGGGGGGATTTGAATAAGTGTAGTTTCAAAACTCTTAAGATAAAAACAACTTGCACAATTATTTTTATCCTGGTTCGTTGTTAACTAAACTACTCCAGTCCACCCTTGACAAGGTGATTTACCTCAACTGAGGATTTAATCCACTAATCACGCAAGATTACAATGGTTTTCCACTTAGATAACTTCTAAGTCTTCTAGAGTATTCTGATCACAACCTGATCACTCTAGGAACACAATGCTTAGATACCCTCTAAGACTTTCTAGAGAATCCGATCACAACTTGATCTCCTCTAGTTCTTACAAATGAATGTAAACAAATTCTTATAAGAGTTACAATGCTTCTTAATAAGCTATTATCACAACTGTGATTTTTCTCTTAAGTTTAAGCTTAATCTCACTAAGATATTACAACAGTAATGAAGTGAGGTTGAAGATGAAGTTTTGAGAGCTTTTGATTTGAACAGCATTTATGTAGGTTTGCGCAAAGTGTTATTTTTAGCTTCTCATCAGAACTTCTATTTATAGGCGTTTGAGAAGATGACCGTTGGGAGCATTTAATGCGTTGCGTGATCCGTACAGCATTGCATTTAATGTTTCACTCTTTTGTCAACTACCTCGAGCCTTGCTTTTGCTGTGTCTACTGACGTTGCCTTTAATAGCTTCTAACGTTCCTTTTGTCAGTCAGCGTAGCCTTCCATCTTGTACTTGCTTCTGATCTGATGTTTGTGTAAACAACGTTTGAATATCATCAGAGTCAAACAGCTTGGTGCAGAGCATCTTCTTGTCTTCTGACCTTGAAGTGCTTCTAGCGTGATACCATGAGAACTTCAGTGCTTCTGCTTCTGATCTCAAGTTCTTCTGATGCTTCAATAGACCATGTTCTGATTCTGCTTGACCATCTTCTGATGTCTTGCGAGAGCATGTTCTGATGTTGCATACTTGAACCTTCTGAGTCAGTGCTTCTAGCGCTGATTTTGTGCATACTCTTTATATATTTCCTGAAATGGAAATTGCATAGAATTAGAGTACCACATTATCTCAAGAAAAATTCATATACATTGTTATCATCAAAACTAAGAATATTGATTAGAACAAATCTTGTTCTAACAGAGCATACCTTTGATGAACTTGCAACCTCATACAAAGAGCTGTGTGTCAGGAGTGCTGAAGTGTGTAAACTAGGGGAGAAGTAAAAGAAACTCATAAATGAGTTGGAAGCTGAGAAGAAAGAACATCTTGCAACCATAGACTTACTCAATGGTGAAATTAGCATGTTAAACTCCAAGCTTGATCAGATGTCAAAATCCATTAGAATGTTGAACAATGGAACTGACTCGTTGGAAGAAATTCTACAAGTTGGACAGAAAGCAGGAGACATGTCTGGAATAGGATTTGTAGGTAAATCAGAATCCAATTTAGGGTTCAACAAGTCAAAGCCTGAAGCTCACATGACAAATCAGATGTCAAGACCAATATCACAGCATCATGGAAACAGGGGGATGAACCAAACAAAGAGGAAATTTCAAAGATGGAGATGTCACTACTGTGGAAGATTTGGACACATAGAACCATTTTGCTTCAGACTGTATGGTTATCCTAATCAGACACCTCAAGACAAACCTAAGTATAATGTTCCTATCAAGAAATAACAATGGGTTGCTAAAGCTTATGCCTTAATAGCACAAACCTCCCTGAGGGTGTCAGCCAAAGAAGAATGGTACTTTGATAGTGGTTGCTCAAAGCACATGACTGGAATAAAGAACCTGTTGGAAGATATCAAACCTAATTCCACTAGCTATGTGACCTTTTATGATCGAGCAAAAGGAGAGATCAAAGGGGTTGGAAAACTAGAATGTCCTGTAGTTCCAAAACTGGAAAATGTACTGCTGGTAAAAGGACTGACTGCAAATCTGATCAGCATCAGTCAACTTTGTGATCAAGGCTTCAATGTCAGATTTACCAAAGATGAATGTGTCATTACAAATGAAGAAAATATGGAAGTCATGAAGGGAGTCAGATCCAAAGACAACTGCTACTTGTGGGAGCCTAAAACCACAAGTTATCCCTCTGTATGCTCTATGGCAAAAGAAGAAAAAGAGGTTAAACTGTGGCATCAAAAACTTGGTCATTTACATCTAAGAGGGATGAATAAAATCATATCCAAGGAAGCTGTAAGAGGAATCCCAAAGCTGCAAATTAATGAAGGAAAAGTTTGTGGATAATGTCAGGTTGGCAAACAAACCAAGATGTCACATCCAAAGATCAAACAACTTACTACTTCCAAAATTCTAGAACTGTTGAATATGGATCTGATGGGACCAATGCAAGTAGAAAGTCTTGGTTGGAAGAAGTATGCTTATGTGGCAGTTGATGATTACTCTAGATATACCTAGATAAGCTTCATCCGAGAAAAATCAAATGTGTTTTAGGTGTTCAAGGACTTATGCACAAGACTTCAAAGAGAGAAGGAAAGTGGTGTGATCAGAATCAGGAGTGATCATGGGAAGGAGTTTGAGAATGCAAAATTTGCTGAATTTTGTTCTTTTGAAGGAATCAGTCATGAATTTTCCTCACCTATCACTCCTAAGCAAAATGGAGTAGTAGAAAGGAAAAACATGACTATTCAAGAATCTGCCAGAGCTATGATCCATGCAAAGAAGCTACCTATGTACAATTGGGCTGAAGCAATGAACACAACTTGCTATGTCCATAACAGGGTCACATTGACGAAAGGGACTTCCTCCACACTGTATTGAATATGGAAAGGAAGGAAACCTAATGTAAAGTACTTTCATGTATTTGGATGCAAGTGCTATATCCTGACAGATCGTGAGAAAAGAAGGAAAATGGACCCCAAAAGTGATGAAGGTATATTCTTGGGATACTCTACAAACAGCAGAGCATATAGAGTATTCAACTCCAGAACTCAAGTATTGATTGAATCCATCAATGTTATTGTTGATGACCAACATGAAGACTTCAATGTCATAGAGGGTGTTGGAACATTCTTTGAAACTCAAGCTGAAGGATTAGTCAAAACTGAAGACAGTAATGATTCTCCCCCAGAATCTAAACCTGAAGCAATCAACAAAGATCCCTCTATTAGAATTCAGAAAGATCAGCCCAAAGAACTTATCATAAGAGATCTCAGTAGTGGTGTAATTACTAGATCTAGAGAGATCATTGCCAACTCATGCTTTGTATCTAAAATTGAATTTTCTTGGCAAGCTTCTGATGATCTTCTTGACATATGATCAGCCTTGGTGTATCCCTTGTCAAGAACTCCTAATCCAGAAATTAGCATTTGAAATCTTGAGAACATTTTCTCAATGTTTTCATCACCCTCCATCTTGAAGGCTTCATATTTCTGGATCAAGGCAAGAGCTTTGGTCTCCTTGACTTGGGCATTTCCTTCATGAGTCATTTTCAATGATTCATATATGTCATAGGCAGTTTCTCTGTTTGATATCTTCTCATATTCAGCATGAGAAATAGCATTCAGCAAAATATTCATACACTTGTGATGATTTTTGAATTCTTTCTTTTGATCATCACTCATTTTTGTTCTTGTTAGCTTGACTCCTCTAGCTTTCACTGGATGTACGTAACCTTCTACCAGAAGATCCCATAAGTCACCATCTAGACCAAGAAAGTAACTTTCAAGTCTATCTTTCCAATATTCAAAGTTTTCACCATCGAATACTGGTGGTCTAGTGTAACCATTGTTACCATTTCCATTGTATTGCTCAGCAGGGCCAGATGTAGATGTAGGAGTTGGATCTTCACCGGCCATCTTGACTTAAGCGTTTTTCTCTTCCTGAATCTTTTATAAACACGGTTAAGTGCTTGCACCTTAGAACCGGCGCTCTGATGCCAATTGAAGGATAGAAAAACACTTAGAAAGGGGGGGTTTGAATAAGTGTAGTTTCAAAACTCTTAAGATAAAAACAACTTGCACAATTATTTTTATCCTGGTTCGTTGTTAACTAAACTACTCCAGTCCACCCTTGACAAGGTGATTTACCTTAACTGAGGATTTAATCCACTAATCACGCAAGATTACAATGGTTTTCCACTTAGATAACTTCTAAGTCTTCTAGAGTATTCTGATCACAACCTGATCACTCTAGGAACACAATGCTTAGATACCCTCTAAGACTTTCTAGAGAATCCGATCACAACTTGATCTCCTCTAGTTCTTACAAATGAATGTAAACAAATTCTTATAAGAGTTACAATGCTTCTTAATAAGCTATTATCACAACTGTGATTTTTCTCTTAAGTTTAAGCTTAATCTCACTAAGATATTACAACAGTAATGAAGTGAGGTTGAAGATGAAGTTTTGAGAGCTTTTGATTTGAACAACATTTCTGTAGGTTTGCGCAAAGTGTTATTTTTAGCTTCTCATCAGAACTTCTATTTATAGGCGTTTGAGAAGATGACCGTTGGGAGCATTTAATGCGTTGCGTGATCCGTACAACATTGCATTTAATGTTTCACTCTTTGGTCAACTACCTCGAGCCTTGCTTTTGCTGTGTCTACTGACGTTGCCTTTAATAGCTTCTAACGTTCCTTTTGTCAGTCAGCGTAGCCTTCCATCTTGTACTTGCTTCTGATCTGATGTTTGTGTAAACAACGTTTGAATATCATCAGAGTCAAACAGCTTGGTGCAGAGCATCTTCTTGTCTTCTGACCTTGAAGTGCTTCTAGCGTGATACCATGAGAACTTCAGTGCTTCTGCTTCTGATCTCAAGTTCTTCTGATGCTTCAATAGACCATGTTCTGATTCTGCTTGACCATCTTCTGATGTCTTGCGAGAGCATGTTCTGATGTTGCATACTTGAACCTTCTGAGTCAGTGCTTCTAGCGCTGATTTTGTGCATACTCTTTATATATTTCCTGAAATGGAAATTGCATAGAATTAGAGTACCACATTATCTCAAGAAAAATTCATATACATTGTTATCATCAAAACTAAGAATATTGATTAGAACAAATCTTGTTCTAACAGAGCTTACCTTTGATGAACTTGCAACCTCATACAAAGAGCTGTGTGTCAGGAGTGCTGAAGTGTGTAAACTAGGGGAGAAGTAAAAGAAACTCATAAATGAGTTGGAAGCTGAGAAGAAAGAACATCTTGCAACCATAGACTTACTCAATGGTGAAATTAGCATGTTAAACTCCAAGCTTGATCAGATGTCAAAATCTATTAGAATGTTGAACAATGGAACTGACTCGTTGGAAGAAATTCTGCAGGTTGGACAGAAAGCAGGAGACATGTCTGGAATAGGATTTGTAGGTAAATCAGATTCCAATTTAGGGTTCAACAAGTCAAAGCCTGAAGCTCACATGACAAATCAGATGTCAAGACCAATATCACAGCATCATGGAAACAGGGGGATGAACCAAACAAAGAGGAAATTTCAAAGATGGAGATGTCACTACTGTGGAAGATTTGGACACATAGAACCATTTTGCTTCAGACTGTATGGTTATCCTAATCAGACACCTCAAGACAAACCTAAGTATAATGTTCCTATCAAGAAATAACAATGGGTTGCTAAAGCTTATGCCTTAATAGCACACACCTCCCTGAGGGTGTCAGCCAAAGAAGAATGGTACTTTGATAGTGGTTGCTCAAAGCACATGACTGGAATAAAGAACCTGTTGGAAGATATCAAACCTCATTCCACTAGCTATGTGACCTTTTATGATCGAGCAAAAGGAGAGATCAAAGGGGTTGGAAAACTAGAATGTCATGTAGTTCCAAAACTGGAAAATGTACTGCTGGTAAAAGGACTGACTGCAAATCTGATCAGCATCAGTCAACTTTGTGATCAAGGCTTCAATGTCATATTTACCAAAGATGAATGTGTCATTACAAATGAAGAAAATATGGAAGTCATGAAGGGAGTCAGATCCAAAGACAACTGCTACTTGTGGGAGCCTAAAACCACAAGTTATCCCTCTGTATGCTCTATGGCAAAAGAAGAAAAAGAGGTTAAACTGTGGCATCAAAAACTTGGTCATTTACATCTAAGAGGGATGAATAAAATCATATCCAAGGAAGCTGTAAGAGGAATCCCAAAGCTGCAAATTAATGAAGGAAAAGTTTGTGGATAATGTCAGGTTGGCAAACAAACCAAGATGTCACATCCAAAGATCAAACAACTTACTACTTCCAAAATTCTAGACCTGTTGCATATGGATCTGATGGGACCAATGCAGGTAGAAAGTCTTGGTTGGAAGAAGTATGCCTATGTGGCAGTTGATGATTACTCTAGATATACCTGGATAAGCTTCATCCGAGAAAAATCAAATGTGTTTTAGGTGTTCAAGGACTTATGCACAAGACTTCAAAGAGAGAAGGAAAGTGGTGTGATCAGAATCAGGAGTGATCATGGGAAGGAGTTTGAGAATGCCAAATTTGCTGAATTTTGTTCTTTTGAAGGAATCAGTCATGAATTTTCCTCACCTATCACTCCTAAGCAAAATGGAGTAGTAGAAAGGAAAAACATGACTATTCAAGAATCTGCCAGAGCTATGATCCATGCAAAGAAGCTACCTATGTACTTTTGGGCTGAAGCAATGAACACAGCTTGCTATGTCCATAACAGAGTCACATTGAGGAAAGGGACTTCCTCCACACTGTATTGAATATGGAAAGGAAGGAAACCTAATGTAAAGTACTTTCATGTATTTGGATGCAAGTGCTATATCCTGACAGATCGTGAGCAAAGAAGGAAAATGGACCCCAAAAGTGATGAAGGTATATTCTTGGGATACTCTACAAACAGCAGAGCATATAGAGTATTCAACTCCAGAACTCAAGTATTGATTGAATCCATCAATGTTATTGTTGATGACCAACATGAAGACTTCAATGTCATAGAGGGTGTTGGAACATTCTTTGAAACTCAAGCTGAAGGATTAGTCAAAACTGAAGACAGTAATGATTCTCCCCCATAATCTAAACCTGAAGCAATCAACAAAGATCCCTCTATTAGAATTCAGAAAGATCAGCCCAAAGAACTTATCACAGGAGATCTCAGTAGTGGTGTAATTACTAGATCTAGAGAGATCATTGCCAACTCATGCTTTGTATCTAAAATTGAACCAAAAAATATGAAGGAAGCTTTGACAGATGAGTTTTGGATCAATGCCATGCAAGATGAACCGGAATAGTTCAAAAGAAATGAAGTATGGGAATTGGTCTATCAGATTACTCTATTAGGAGTAGCGTGCATCTTGAAGTTCAAGTTATTCTAGATGGATGTAAAAATTGCCTTTTTGAATGGATACTTGAATGAGGAAGTGTACGTAGAACAACCTAAAGGATTTGCTGATCCAAATCTCCCTAACCAAGTCTACTATAACACCCTTATAAACCTCGTGTCAATTAAATAAATATATCAGAGTAACATGGAACAAGGGTGCCACAATTCAAATTTAAAAGCAAACATCATATGTCATTGTCATGCATTCACTGAGGAAATTCAACATAATTCATAACCACTCATGTTAACACAGCGGAAAATCAGTCATACGGAATAGTTCAACATCTTTAGAAACTATATCCCACAAAACTCAAATAAAATAAATAGAGTCATAAACATAAACTCAAAACATCGTGTTCCACAGTGTAACAATATCAGAGCATGACACCTGACGCTAAACTAAACGCACTGACTCATGAGTTAATCCTCACCAAGTCGAAAAGCCGTTATCCTCAATCTAAAAATAACAACATGTAAGGGTGAGTCTCATCGCAATTAACAAATATTATTGCATCATAAATAATAACACATCATAGTTATATTGTTCACCCAATTGTATTATATATTCAGACAATTCAATAACACACAACCAACACATCATCAATTCATAACACTGAAACACATTCAATCATGTTATGAAAATCATGCATATGAATGAACTGACACTATGCATGTGGTACCAACATCATCAATGAGAATAACCCACCGACCGATCCAACATCTTTAGGATACGGCCCTGCCAGCACAAATTCCACACAATGGGAATTATGCCCTTCACTGAATCCACGACATCATCTGGATTCAGCCCTCAACATATGATTATGAATGAATTCAAACATATATGAAACATACTTATACCATCGTCAAGTCTATGAGTAACATCATCCAATACTCAAACCATCATCATCATCATCATCAAAGCAGGTTTATATATATTAACATCATTCAAATACAATCATATTAACAATCAACACAACTGTTATTTCATTAGATTCATCATGCTCAAAACGGCACTCAAAACAGGCCAACGGTTCAAAAGTTACACGTCTTCAAACTTTCAAAAATCACAAAACAGCAAAATTCTGCGCTCACGCTGGTCATACACGTACCATACGCGTATCAACATAGGCTAATTTTCACATAAACACACATCATACGCGTACCATACGCGTATCATTAGAAGCTGATTTCCACTCAAAACACAGCATACGCGTACCACAAGGCCATACGCATATCACCACCCTCTCATACGCGTACCATACGCGTACGGGCAAAAGGACGTATTTTTGGACGGGACAGGGCATGTACCATACACGTACGGCCCCTGGGAAGTCCCTCATACGCGTACCATACGCAAATAGACAGAGAATTCCCAAAACCTGCAACTCAAACTAGTTCGTCTTCCTCGCGTTTTACAACATTACAGGCTGCGATTTTGGATCTAAAACAACAATTTTGCACTTTTTAACATACATGATTCATCTATCTTCAATAGTCTATCACCCTATATCAATTTTCCTCATTACAATCCTAATTTCTACTCAATTAGTTAGGGGTTTACATTCATAGATTCAATTCCATGGATGAACACATCAACACATTAAAAAATCACCATATTCAAACCATAACATCAATTGACACAAAATTATACACAAAATTCAGTATAGATATTCATCAATCATACAATCTATTCAATTTCATCCTAAACCCCAACCTAACATACAATTTAATTGACCTAAATAATATCCCTAATCAATATTATCATCTATAAATGCGATAAGAGATGCTAACCGGAGAGTCCCCCCTTACCTTAGCCAAAAGTTCTTGATTGGTCTCTCCCTCTACTGTTCTCCTTTCACGTTCTTCGAGTTCCCAATTCCTCAGTTCTTCTTTTCACGTTCTATCCTCTTTTCCAATTTTCTTCTTATTTTATGAAAAATAACATTATAATTAGTAAAGGGCTTTACTAACATAACACCCCCTTTCTTACTAACATCACACGTGGCTTAATACCATGAACCATTCTTTTTCCAATTATTTTCATAAAAGCCATAATAATTCTAATTATTAATTTAATTTTCAATTAAATTAAAAATTAAAATATACGGGTGTTATAACTCTTCCCCACTAAAAGAGTTTTCGTCCCCGAAAACATACCTTAAGTAAAGAGTTCCGGATAGGAGTCTTTCATCTGGCTCTTTAGCTCCCAGGTAACATTTCCATCAGCCGGTCCTCCCCAAGCTACTCTGACCAAAGCTATCTCTTTGCCACGTAATTTCTTCAGCTTTCGATCTTCAATTCTCACAGGTAAAGCCTCAACCCTCAAGTTGTCTTTCACCTGTACATCGTCTTTTTGGATCACATGGGACGGATCCGCAATGTATTTCCTCAACTAAGACACATGAAATACATCATGCAAATTTGCAAGCATCGGCGGAAAGGCAATACGATAGGCTACTTCTCCCACTTTTTCAGAAACCTGAAACAGACCAATGAAACGCGGCGTCAACTTCTTTGACTTCAGCGCTCGACCAATACCCGTCATAGGAGTAACTCTCATAAACACATGATCTCCCTCCTGAATCATCTTAATCTTTTCCATAGTCTGTTGCACAATTTCTGGTCCGTTCACAGCACTTTCACCAGATTCGTACCAACACAACGGCGTTCTACATCTCCTACCATACAAAGCCTCAAACGGGCCATATTAATACTCGAATGATAACTATTGTTGTAGGCAAACTCAATCAAAGGCAGATAACTATCCCAAGCACCTCCTTTCTCCAACACACAAGCACGCAACAAATCTTCTAACGATTGGATCGTCCTCTCAGTCTATCCGTTAGTCTGCGGAT
This sequence comes from Vicia villosa, assembly GCF_029867415.1. Taxonomy (NCBI): domain Eukaryota; kingdom Viridiplantae; phylum Streptophyta; class Magnoliopsida; order Fabales; family Fabaceae; genus Vicia; species Vicia villosa. The sequence goes on from NC_081182.1 coordinate 143,128,820, forward strand.
GATAAGCAGAACTCAATCTCAATTTAGTACCCAATGCCTTATACAAACCTTCCCAGAACTTCGACGTAAATCTCGGATCCCTGTCAGACACAATACTCGAAGGAATACCATGCAGACTAACTATCTTTTCAATATACAATTGAGCCAACTTCTCCAGTGGATAATCCATTCTTACCGGTATGAAATGTGCAGACTTCGTCAACTGATCCACAACAACCCAGATAGCCTCGCAATTCTTAACAGTTCTCGGCAAACCCAAAACAAAGTCCATTGATATGCTATCCCACTTCCATTCAGGAATAAACAGCGGTTGCATAAACCCAGATGGCTTCTAATGCTCAATTTTTGACTTAGACATGTCAAACAAGAATAAACAAACTCTGCAATTTCCTTCTTCATTCCAGGCCATCAAAATAGCTTTTTCAAATCATGATACATCTTGGTAGCACCAGGATGAATGCTCAATCCACTATGGTGTCCTTCTTCCAGAATACTCTTTCGGAGTTCAGCAACATCAGGAAAACAAACTCTATCACCAAACCTCATTATAACATTCTCGCCAATTCTGAATTCACTGCCTTTGCCTTGGTTAATCAAAGTCACCTTATCAATCAACTCAACATCAGCTTTCTGACCCTTTCTAATCTCTTCAAGAATACCACTAGTCAGCTTTAGCATACCCAATTTAACACTATTAGAAGTGCCTTCATATACCAAACTCAAATCTCTAAACTGCTCAATTAAATCCAATTCTTTCACCATTAGCATAGACATATGCAAGGACTTCCTACTAAATGCATCAGCAACCACATTTGCCTTACCCGAATGGTAATTCAAACCAAAATCATAGTCCTTAAGGAATTCTAGCCACCTTCTCTGCCTCATATTAAGCTCCTTTTGATCAAAGAGATACTTCAGGCTCTTATGATTACTAAACACCTCGAATCTCGAACCATACAAATAATGTCGCCACAACTTCAAAACAAAAACTACAGCTGCCAATTCTAAGTCATGAGTCGAATAATTCCTTTCATGCACTTTGAGTTGCCTAGACGCATAAGTGACCACTTGTTGATTCTGCATCAATACACCACCTAAGCCCATTAGTGATGCGTCACAATATACCACAAACGATTCTTCCGGATTCGGCAAAATCAAGATAGGAGCACTAGTCAATCTCTTCTTCAACTCTTGGAATCCTTTTCACATTTTGAATCCCAATTAAATGCTTGTCCTTTCCTGGTTAACTTAGTTAACGGTAATGCAAACTTTGAAAATCCCTCTATAAACTTTCTGTAGTAACCTGCAAGACCAAGAAAACTACAAATTTCTGACACTGATTTCGGAGTCTCCCACTGAGATACCGCTTCTATATTTGTAGGATCAACAACAATACCATTCCTAGACATCACATGTCCAAGAAAACTAACTTCATCCAACCAAAATCCACACTTTGACAATTTGGCGAAAAATTTCTTTTCTTTTAATAGCTCTAACACAATTCTGAGGTGTTCCGCATGCTCTTCTTCGTTCTTAGAGTATATCAAAATATCATCTATAAATACCACCACAAATTTATCAAGATAAGGATGGAAGGTCCTATTCATGTACTCCATAAAAACACCAGGTGCGTTAATGACTCCAAACGGCATTACCGAATACTCGTAATGACCATACCTCGTTCTAAATGCCGTCTTCTGAATATCGTCCTCCTTCACTCGGATTTGGTGATACCCAGACCTCAGATCAATCTTACTGAATACACACACTCCAACCAGCTAATCCATCAAATCATCAATCCTTGGTAATGGATACCGATTCTTGATAGTGACCTTGTTTAGTTGTCGGTAATCTACACATAGTCTCATAGAGCCCTCTTTCTTCTTTACCAACAATACCGGTGCACCCCAAGGAGAAACACTCGAGCGAATAAATTTCTTTTCAAGTAATTCTTCCAACTGCTTCTTCAGTTCAGCTAACTCAGATGGTGACATACGATATGGTGACATCGACACTGGACTAGTTCCCGGAACCAATTCAATAGTAAATTCTACTTCTCTCTCCGGCGGTAACTCGTTCACATCCGCTAGAAAAACTTCTGGAAAATCACACAAAACTGGTAGTTCACTACTCACCACTTTCTCCTTCAAGTTCATTGACTCAACCAACATAAACACGGTTGCACCGTCTTCAACAGCATCACTCACTTGTCTAGCTGTCGTAGCCAGATCATTAGCATTAACAGCCTCAGGAAATAACACCGTCTTCGAAAAATAGTTGATATGAACGTGGTTGAATTCCAACCAGTTCATTCCCAGGATTATATCAAGTTGTTTCAATGGAAGACACACTAAGTCCATCCCGAATTCCTTACCAAAAATATCGACCGGACAATTCAAGCAAGCAGGCGAAGTAGTTACTGAATCCGACGCAGGAGTGTCAATAACCATACTTCCATTTATGTCAGATATTTCTAAGTTCAATCTTTTAGCACAATCCAGAGAAATAAAAGAGTGAGTTGCTCCAGTATCAATAATTGCAACTAACGGGGTGCCATGAATGAAACACGTACCTTTAATCAATCGATCTTCACGAGTGGTTTCCGACCCAGACAAAGCAAAAACTTTTCCCCCAAATTGGTTCTTCTTTGGCTTAGGACATTGTGGGCTAATGTGACCTTCTTCACCACAGTTGTAGCAAGTCACAATATTCTTCTTACAATCAGCAGCAATATGGCCCACTTTATCACACTTGAAACACTTCTTCTGATCGAGCTTGCATTTATTCCTACGGTGCCCAGTTTCGCCATAGTTGTAGCACCTGACAAAAGCACTGGAGTCTCCCTCACTAGGCTTCTTCCCATCAATAGCTTTACCTCTACCATATGGCTTACCTCTATCCATATGTTTCTTACCTTTTCTGTCAACCAACTCGCAAGAGTGAGAGGACTTCATCTTGATGTTATCTTCTTCAAATATTCTGCTACAATCTACCAAATCAGCAAACCGTCGAATCCTCTAATATCTGATACCCTGCTTAATCTCATCACAGAGACCATTCTTGAATTTGATGCATTTCGAGAACTCACCAGCCTTGTCATTGTTGTAAGGAGTGTAATACTTTGCCAATTCTACAAACTTGGCAGCGTACTCTGGAACTGTCATATTATCTTGTTTCAGCTCCAAAAACTCAATCTCTTTCCTTCCCCGAGCATCCTCAGGAAAGTATTTCCTTAGAAATTCTCTCTTGAACACAGTCCAAGTGATTGCTATCCCATCAGTATCCAACTCTGTCTTGGTAGCAATCCACTAGTCGTCAGCTTCCTCAGATAGCATGTGAGTACCATACCTCACCTTCAAGTTCTCAGCACAGTCAATCACTCTGAAAATCCTCTCGATTTCTTACAACCACTTCTGAGCGCCTTCAGGGTCATGAGTGCCTTTGAACAACGGAGGGTTGTTCCTTTAAAATTCTGCCAATTTTCTGTTCGCCCCAAACCCAGCACCATTGGCATTTCCTCCCATCACGCCAACAATCATTCCCAAAGCCTCGACAATTGCATCATCATTTCTTCCACCTCTTCCAGCCATTGCTCTACTTAAATCACCAACAATTTAGTCAAAACAAAAGTATTGATAAGTTAACTCGTAATAGTCGCATACACAGGGAAAACTAACACTAAGACTCTGGTCACAACGACCGACTATGCTCCGATACCACTATTGTAACACCCTTCTAAACCCCGCGGCAATTAAATAAATATATCAGAGTATCATGGAACAAGGGTGCCACAATTCAAATTTAAAAGCAAACATCATATGTCATTGTCATGCATTCACTGAGGAAATTCAACATAATTCATAACAACTCATGTTAACACAACGGAAAATCAGTCATACGGAATAGTTCAACATCTTTAGAAACTATATCCCACAAAACTCAAATAAAATAAATAGAGTCATAAACATAAACTCAAAACATCACGTTCCCCAGTGTTACAATATCAGAGCATGACACTTGACGCTAAACCAAACACACTGACTCATGAGTTAATCCTCACCAAGTCGAAAAGTCGCTATCCTCAATCTGAAAATAATAACATGTAAGGGCGAGTCTCATCGCAATTAACAAATATTATTGCATCATAAATAATAACACATCATAGTTATATTGTTCACCTAATTGTATTATATATTCAGACAATTCAATAACACACAACCAACACATCATCAATTCATAACACTGAAACACATTCAATCATGTTATGAAAATCATGCATATGAATGAACTGACACTATGCATGTGGTACCAACATCATCAATGAGAATAACCCACCGATCGATCCAACATCTTTAGGATACGGCCCTGCCAGCACAAATTCCACACAATGGGAATTATGCCCTTCACTGAATCCACAACATCATCTGGATTCAGCCCTCAACATATGATTATGAATTAATGCAAACATATATGAAACATACTTATACCATCGTCAAGTTTATGAGTAACATCATCCAATACTCAAACCATCATCATCATCATCATCAAAGCATGTTTATATATATATATATATTAACATCATTCAAATACATTCATATTATCAATCAACACAACGGTTATTTCATCAGATTCATCATGCTCAAAACGGCACTCAAAACAGGCCAACGGTTCAAAAGTTACACGTCTTCAAACTTTCAAAAATCACAAAACAACAAAATTCTGCGCTCACGCTGGTCATACACATACCGTACGCGTATCAGCAGAGGTTGATTTTCACATAAACACACATCATACGCGTACCAAAAGGCCATACGCATATCACCACCCTCTCATACGCGTACCATACGCGTACGGGCAGAAGGGCGTATTTTTGGACGAGACAGGGCACGTACCATACGCGTACGGCCCCTGGGAAGTCCCTCATACGCGTATCATACACAAATGGGCAGAGAATTCCAAAAACCTGCAACTCAAACCAGTTCGTCTTCCTCGCGTTTTACAACATTACAGGCTGCGATTTTGGATCTAAAACAACAATTTTACACTCTTTAACATACAGAATTCATCTATCTTCAATAGTCTATCACCCTATATCAATTTTCCTCATTACAATCCTAATTTCTACTCAATTAGTTAGGGATTTACATTCATAGATTCAGTTTCATGGATGAACACAGCAACACATCAAAAAATCACCATATTCAAACCATAACATCAATTGACACAAAATTATGCACAAAATTCAGTATAGATATTCATCAATCATACAATCTATTCAATTTCATCCTAAACCCCAACCTAACATACAATTCAATTGACCTAAATAATATCCCTAATCAATATTATCATCTAAAAATGAGATGAGAGATGCTAACCGGAGAGTCCTGATCGGTAAAATAGCAAGTTTACTATTTTGCCTTCTGTAATAATAAGGGCAAATGCCCGAATGTCGAATCTCAAGGATTGCTTGACGAATAAGAGTTTTATCAATATTTCAATTAAAGAAAAGTTCAAAAGGGGTTTTGGTTTGTTTTGAAAATAAAGTAAATACAGAATAATAGAACGATGAACAGAGATGAGTAGATTGCTCAGGGTGGTGAATGATTCTTCCTATTACAACTTGCTTGCTCAATGCAACAACTGAATTATCAAACTTGACTACCGGTTCTCAAGATTATCTAATCCTAATTCCTTAGTGAATAGATCTTTGACATCATAACCTAATTACTATGTCCATAGATAATTATAATTATGATCAAGCATTCCAATATCGAGAATTTCCGGTTATGATAAATTATCCCTAGTCCTAGGTGATATTGATTACCATATGTTTTACTCAGATCAACAAATAATCGTTGTCCAGCTATAATTATTCATAAAGATTCAATATCTGTTTTTCTGACAGTTAAAGCATTAAGAACGGTCGTAAAACAAATCAAAGATATGAAAACTGAATTGTTATTGCATACGATAAACAAATTTATAATATTCGGAATCAGGGTCACCCCCTAGCAATGGGGGGTTTAGCTACTCATAATAATAACAAAAATCATAGTTTGAATTGTAGACATTACAGATAAACAAAAGGAATCAGATCTTCAATCGCGAATGCTCATGGAAATCCTCAATCCTTGCTTAGGATCTGAGTTTTCCAGCTTCTCCAATGTATTTTCGCACCCAAAATTGTCCAACCCTTGTTCAAACGCATTCTCCTCCTTTTATTTCTGCTTGACTGGACTTTTCAGCAAGAAAGCCCAATTTTTCACGTGCACACGCGTGTGGGCACGCGTTTGGTGCTGTGACACGCGTCATGGGACGCGTCCTGGAAGGGGGAGGTATTTCCTTTGCAATTCTAGCTTCTGGTACGCGTGTGGGCACGCGTCTGGTGGTCTGGAACGCGTCTGGGCACGGTTTGATGGTCTGGAACGCGTCTCGGCACGAGTCTGGGCAGAGGTGTGTCTTTCTGGCTCCTTGCAGGTCATGGGACGTGTCTGGGGACGCATTTGCTCAGCAAACTACATTTTTCTACTCCCACACGCGTGTGAGGATGGGTATCAGTAGGAGAGGTGTTTTTCCATAAGTCACACGCGTCTTGGGACGCATTTGGCCAGCGTTATGACTTTTCTTCAGTTTTGCACTTTCACACTGATTTTTCCCATTTCATTCACCCGAGCCTACAAATACTTAAACACAAAACCAAAGCATAAAATGACGAATAATGAAATAAAACATAAAATAAAATACTTCAAAAACAACTAAAAACAACTGTAAATATATGTGTGAAAACCACTAATTAAACTCCCCCAAACTAAAACCGTTGCTTGACCTCAAGCGACAATTACAAGAGTTAATGACCTTCAAGGCACACTGGTGTTCATACGTAAGATACCCGTTTGTATTGATCAAGAAACAGTTGGTCCGACATTCACATGACGCGACGCGTTTCTGCTACAACATTAAACCTTAAGCCCCCCTTTCGGACACCTCTCCAACTATGCTTTGCACTTAAGTCTCTTTCCGATTTTCCTCCTCTTTCATTCAGACAATCACATTAAGGCATTGCATTTCTTATAATAATCATCACATGCATGAGACAAATCAAGACTTTTTATTTTCTTTTTCTGGCACCAAACAAGCAGCATTTACTACTTTCAATTACCAATGAAATTTTCAAACTTTGTAGTTATATATTGTCCTTTTGGACGACGTTTGAGGATCAATCTCCTTTGGGATGAATAATCGGGTGAGGGTTACCCAACTTAGCGAGCCGATTGCCTTTTACCGCCTTTTCATCATTTGGTACCAACTTTATATCCTTTTTTTCAACCAGTCATCATGCATGTGAATCTGAATTATGCCAGACTGTATCAATAAACTACTCGAGGAGTACTTCTCAGGAGACAAGTACTATGGTGCAAATCTACACGTTAGACTTGTATTTCTTTTTGGGAACCAAGGGTGTTTAAACAAACCTCTTCTTGTCACATTATTCCGAACTTTCTGTCCTCAAACAATCCTCCCTTCATCTCTATATATTATTCCCGATCGCTCTTTAAGATCAAAACTTCTTCAACAAAAATTAAAATTTCGGTCAAAATTTGGGAAGAATTCACTTTATGGTTTCACATCATACCAATAACATAAAAATATAAAATGCAAAGAGAAGAGCCTCCCCCAAACTTGAACTAAACATCGGCCTCAATGTTTCAGAACGAGCTCGAGAGAGGTGACTCACAGAGGGTATTGCACTCCAATGATCACTTCCGAGCTTTCACTAGAGACGTCCTCTTTTATTTCTTGAAAATAAAACAAACAAACAGAGAAATTAATTATTAAAACCGTGGGTTGCCTCCCACGAAGCGCTTCGTTAACGTCGCATGGCTTGACGGTCCATTACACTTGATAATGGAGGGTATTTCCTTTTCCAAGCCTTGTTGCTTGTCACTTCCGCAACCACGAACTCATGAAGATGAAAAGCATGGACAACTTTTCTCTTCACTTCACTTCCCACGTTCTTCTTCTCACCTTGCTCTTTCTCTTCCACCTTCTTCTTGACTTCCTTAGCCTTCTTAGGACTTTTGACAACTACATAAGTTGGTTCCACCCGAGAGGCTATGCTTGAAACTTTTTCTTGGAGCTGTTCAGGCCTTTTGTCTTTTTCCTCACTTTCTGCCATATCCATAGAAGTTTGATCATTTACACCTGTCCTATGTTTCTTAACTCCTAACATCTTCAAGGTTACTTCTTCATCAAATGATTTCAGTGTTAGTGTCCCTTTTTCAATGTTAAAGTTGCAGCGGCCTGTCAACAAAAAGGGTCTCCCAAGAAGGATAGGAGTTTCTTCATCTTCCAGAATGTCCATGATGTGGAAGTCAACAGGGAATACAAACTTATCAACCTCTACTAGTACATCTTCAGCTACCACATATGATTTCTTGATGGTGTGATCAGCGAACCTTAACTTTTTCTTACATTCCTTAACCTCTCCCAATTCAAGCTTTTTGAAAATAGATAGTGGCATTAAACTCACACTGGAACCAGAATCGATGAGTACCTTTTTGAACATTCTATTCTTGATAGTGCATGGTATCGCCACAACTCCATGGTCTTTCCTCTTGGTTGGGATCTTCCTTACTGACGAGACTATACCACACTTCTTAGTTGCAATCTTTTGTTCTCCTTCCACTGATCTCTTTTTCGTTATTACCTCCTTCATAAATTTCTTATACAAGGGCATATACTCAAGTGCTTCGAAAAAGGGTAGATTGACCTCTAACTTTTTGAACAAAGCAGTAAACTTCTCAAAGTCTTTCTCTTTTGAATCCTTCTTTGTCACTCTGGATGGGAAAGGTAGTTTGATCACTGATTCCACATCTTTCTTATTTTTTTCTTCAAATGGTGTAACCAGTGGTACCACAACTTCTGGCTCTTTCGGATTCTCTCTTATTTATAAATCCACCTCTATTACCATGGGGTCATCAATTTCCTCTTTATCTTTTTTCGATTCTGACACTTTTTTACTCCTTGTTGTAACAGCATTAATCTTCTCTTGGTCTTTCGGATTTTTCACAGTTGAGCTCGGAAAGGCACCTTGTGCCTGTATAGTGAGATGCTGTGCTATTTGACCTACTTGAACTTCCAGATTTTTGATTGAAGCTGTGGTGTTTCTGTGGTTGTTTCTTGTCTCTTCTTGAAACTGAGAGATTGTCCAGCCAATCTCTCGATAGCTATTTCCCACTTCGCCTTCTGAGGGCCTTGTTGTTGTTGATCTTTCCACAAGAAATTTGGATGATTCTTCCACCCAGGATTATAGGTGTTAGAATATGGATTGTTTTGCCTCAAGAATTTTATTTCTTCAATCTGTTTTGGAGTAGCAACACAACATACAGTGTGGTGAGGACCATGGCAAATTTCACAACTTATAGGTTGAGCTTGTTGAACTTGAGCCACCTGTTGTGTACCTATGTTCATAGCTTTCAGTTTCTTTTCAACTTCTGCAGCTATGGCATCTTCAACCCGAATTTTTGAAGTTTCCAGCTTAAGATCAATGATTCCCTCCGGTTTGCTAGCACACCTGTCATACAATTCCAAATGCTCATTTGCAGCTATTGCTTTAATGATTTTGATGATGCCTGAGGCTATTGTGAAATTTGTCGAGCCTCCAGCTGTTGTATCAATCAACTGTTTTGTTTTCATTTTGAGCCCATTGACAAATACTTGCATCTGTTCAGTCTTGTCCATATTGTGAGTGGGACATGCTACTAGAATTCTTTTGAATCTTTTGTAGGCATCTCCTAAGGGTTCACCCTCCTTCTGCTTGAAGTTCAAGATGTCATACCTCTTCCTTATAAATACAGATGCAGGAAAATACTCATTTAAGAAAGCTTTTTCCATCTTTCCCATGATGTAATGCTGCTCGCTGGAAGTGAATAAAACCACTCTTCTGCTTCTTCTACCAAGGTGAATGGGAACATTCTCAGCTTCTTGGCCTCTTCTGTACGACCTTCGATTTTTAAAGTTGTACTCATGGTCAGAAATCTCTGTAGGTGCTTGTTTGCATCTTCATTAATATTTCCGGTGAAAGGTTTTCTTTCAAGCTGATTTATCGTGCTCGGATGCAATTGAAAGTTGGACGCATTAACCGGTTGGTTGACAATAGTTAGTCTACCCTTTGGCGTGTTTGTAGCACCATAATCTCTGAGAAGTCTCTCCGGTGGTGGTACCTCGCCCATGATCTCTTCTTCACTTTCGGTGTCTGAACCAGAATGAACTGTAATCACTTCTTCCTCGGATTCCATTTTAGCTTGACGAGCTTGTCTGCGCCTTGCGTGCAAAGTTCTTTCAATTTCCGCGTCAAAAAGAAATTCAGCTGAGGCCTTACCTCGCATACACAGATTAGACAAATATTAGAATTAGGAAAAAAAATCAAAAGTGCAGAAAATAAAATTTTAGTCGCAGAGCAACAAAATTCTAATTGAAATAAATCTAAAAACTCTATAATCTTCGGCAGTCCCCGACAACGGCGCCAAAAACTTGATCGGTAAAATAGCAAGTGCACTATTTTGCCTTTTGTAATAATAAGGGAAAATGCCCCGAATGTCGAATCTCAAGGACTGCTTGACGAATAAGAGTTTTATCAATATTTCAATTAAACAAAAGTTCAAAAGGGGTTTTGGTTTGTTTTGAAAATAAAGTAAATACAGAATTATAGAATGATGAACAGAGATAAGTAGATTGCTCGTGGTGGTGAATGATTCTTCCTATTACAACTTGCTTTCTCAATGCAACAACTGAATTATCACACTTGATTACCGGTTCTCAAGATTATCTAATCCTAATTCCTTAGTGAATAGATCTTTGACATCATAACCTAACTACTATGTCCATAGATAATTATAATTATGATCAAGCATTCCAATATCGAGAATTTCCGGTTATGATAAATTATTCCTAGTCCTAGGTGATATTGATTACCATATGTTTTACTCAGATGAACAAATAATCGCTGTCCAGCTAAATTTATTCATAAGATTCAATATCTGTTTTTTTTGACAGTTAAAGCATTAAGAACAGTCGTAAAACAAATCAAAGATATGAAAACTGAATTGTTATTGCATACGATAAACAAAGTTATAGTATCCGGAATCAGGGTCACCCCCTAGCAATGGGGGGTTTAGCTACTCATAATAATAACAAAAATCATAGTTTGAATTGTAGACATTACAGATAAACAAAGGGAATCAAATCTTCAATCGCGAATGCTCATGGTAATCTTCAATCCTTGCTTAGGATCTGAGTTTTCCAGCTTCTCCAATGTATTTTCGCACCCAAAACTGTCCAACCCTTGTTCAATGTGTGGGCACGCGTTTGGTGCTGTGACACGCGTCCTGGCAGGGGGAGGTATTTCCTTTGCAATTCTGGCTTCTGGGACGTGTGTGGGCACGCGTCTGGTAGTCTGGAACGCGTCTAGGCACGCGTTTGATGGTATGGAACTCGTCTGGGCACGCGTCTGGGTAGAGGTGTGTCTTTCTGGCTCCTTGCAGGTCATGGGACGTGTCTGGGGACGTGTTTGCTCAGCAGACTGCATTTTTCTACTCCCACACGCGTGTGAGGACACGTATCAGCAGCATAGGTGTTTTTCCACAAGTCACACGCGTCTCGGGACGCATTTGGCCAGCGTTATGACTTTTCTTCAGTTTTGCACTTTTTCACACTGATTTTTCCCATTTCATTCATCCGAGCCTACAAACACTTAAACACAAAACCAAAGCATAAAATGACGAATAATGAAATACTTCAAAAACAACTAAAAACAACGGTAAATATATGTGTGAAAACCACTGATCAATCCCCCTTACCTTAGCCAAGAGTTCTTGATTGGTCTCTCCCTCTACTGTTCTCCTTTCACGTTCTTTGAGTTCCCAATTCCTTAGTTATTCTTTTCACGTTCTATCCTCTTTTCCAATTTTTTTCTTATTTTATGAAAAATAACATTATAATTAGTAAAGGGCTTTACTAACATAACACCCCTTCTTACTAACATCATACGTGGCCCAATACCATGAACCATTCTTTTTCCAATTATTTTCATAAAAACCATAATAATTCTAATTATTAATTCAATTTCCAATTAAATTAAAAATTAAAATATACGGGTGTTACATCTACAAGTTAAGAAAGGCTCTATATGGTTTAAAACAAGCCCCTAGAGCTTGGTATTAGAGATTGACTGAGTTCCTGACCACAAATGGCTACAGGAAAGGAGGGATAGTCAAAACCCTCTTTGTGAAAGATGAAGGTGGAAAAATCATAATTGCTCAGATATATGTGGATGATATAGTGTTTGGTGGGATGTCAGATCTGATGGTTAAACACTTTGTCAATCAGATGCAAACTGAGTTTGAAATGAGTATGGTTGGAGAATTGACATATTTTCTTGGGCTGCAAGTTAAACAAATGGAAGACTCCATCTTCCTCTCTCAAAGCAAATATGCCAAGAATATTGTCAAAAAGTTTGGAACGGGTAATGCTAGTCACAAAAGAACACCTGCACCTACTCATTTAAAGTCATCTAAAGATGAAGGTGGCACTAGTGTTGACCAGAGTCTGTACAGGAGCATGATTGGAAGTCTGCTATATCTAACAGCTAGCAGACCAGATATTGCCTTTGCAGTTGGAGTATGTGCTAGATATCAAGCAGAACCCAAAGTAAGTCACATAAATCAAGTCAAAAGGATTCTCAAATATGTGAATGGAATTTGTGACTATGTTATGTTGTACTCTCATGGGTGTGAACCTATCTTATTTGGGTATTGTGATGCTGATTGGGCTGGAAGTGCTGATGATAGAAAAAGCACATCTGGAGGGTGTTTCTTCTTGGGAAACAATCTCATATCATGGTTCAGCAAGAAGCAAAATTGTGTCTCTTTATCTACTACTGAAGCTAAGTACATAGCAGCTGGTAGCAGCTGTTCTCAACTAACGTAGATGAAGTAAATGGTGACTGAATAAAATGTCACACAGAATGTCATGACATTGTACTGTGACAATTTCAGTGCTATCAACATATCCAAGAATCCAATTCAACATAGCAGAACCAAGCATATTGATATCAGACATCACTTCATAAGAGAACTTGTAGAAGACAAAGTGATTTACTTGGAACATGTATCCACTGAACTTCAGCTAGCTGACATATTCACCAAATCTCTTGATGCTACACAATTTGAAAACTTGAGGAGCAAGTTAGGATATGTATCCATGAGGAATTATAGCAATTAAAGAAGTTGGGAAATAAGGTTTTGGACAAGTTAAATTCAATTAGTGACGTGGCTGCTGAGTGTGAAAGAATTTAAATTCCCTCCTCATTTGCAAATTCACCTCTACAGTTTCTCTCTCAAGTTCAAACCTTACTCTTTCAACTGTTTCATCTCCCTTGCTCGCAACCACTTTCAAGAATCCCATTCTATCGTCCATTCAAATCTATCCAATATGTCTTAGTCATTCAAATACCCCTCTCCTAAGAATGCATCTGACTCGGACCCAAGAACTCCAAATATCAACCCTAATGAAGTTCTTGCAGTTGCTCCTCTAAGAGTGGTGTCCGCTGAAGATCTTCGTGTGAAGAAGCCTCGCTCTCCATATGCAAGAAAACCAAAAGAAGATGTACGTGGCAAGACCTCTAACCCCTCGTCGTTTATTGATCTTGAGAACCTGACAAAGGAAGGATCACAGTATACTCATCAAACTATTGCACAAATAGTCATTAGAATCTTGGATGAACAACGTCAAGTTCCTGGGATTTATGTACCTCTACAGACTGTTATCCCTGACTCCACTCAGAACCCTAACCTAAATGTTGCTCAAGAAGATGAAGATGTGAGTATGGATGCTGATGAGGTTCATGAGACGAATGATGATGATGTTCAGGTGACTCATAAAGAAAAGAATGTTGAAGCTGCTGATGTTGCTAAGGATGTCACTGACACCACTGAGGATGGTCCCAATGTTGATTCAGGTAAAAATGTTGTTGCTCTAGATGAATTCTCTGATAATGATCTGGTTGCAAATGTAAATCCCAGCGTAGCAAAAAGGCTCATGACCAGGAAGGGTAAGAAAGTAGTTGATCAGAGTCCTCCCAAGAGGAGAGTACCAAAGACTACTTCAACTGGACCCATCAGAAGTAAAGTTGTGTCCAAGAGTACCTCTACTGGCCCTAGTAAGAGTAAGACTGTATTTCAGAGTGTTCCTGTTGGACCTTCAAAGTCTTGGAGCAAAGTTATTCCAAAGAAGAGGAAAGCTCAAGTCATGGACGACTCTGATTCTGATGTTGAAGTGGATGTTCAAGACATTCCACTAAAGAAGAAGCCTACTTTCAGCAAGCTTGCTGCTAACGTCCCTGATGTGCCCCTAGACAATATTTCTTTCCATTCTACTTCAAGTGTCAACAGGTGGAAATATGTCTACCAAAAGAGACTGGACCTTGAGAGAGAATTAGCTCAGAATGCTGTTGACTGTAAATATATAATGGAACTGATTCATGTTGCTGGGTTGATGAAGACTGTTGCTCACTTTGCAACATGCTATGAAGTGCTGGTGAAAAAATTCATTGTGAACCTCTCAGAAGAATTTGCTAATAGAAAGTCTAAGGAATTTAGGAAGGTGTATGTGAGGGGCAGGTGGGTTACCTTTTCTTCCATTGTGATAAATAATTATTTGGGGAGGTCTGAAGAAGCTCAACTTAAGTTGGATGTCTCTGATAACAAGGTGTGCCAAGTCATCACTGCCAACCAGGTCAAGAGATGGCCTTTAAAAAGGAAGCTGTCAGCTAGTAAGCTAAGCATGAAGTATTCCATGTTGCATAAGATTGGTGCTGCAAATTGGGTGCCTACCAATCATAAATCTACCATTGCTACTGTCCTAGAAAGTTTATATATGCTGTTGGAACCAAGACAAAGTTTGACTATGGTACTTACATATTTGATCAGACAATGAAGCATGCCGGGAGTTATAGTGTGAAGGGTCTTATTGCCTTCCCACCTATCATATGTGGCATTATCTTGAATTAGTACCCAGGCATTTTGGTTGAAATTGACTCTATCTGCAAAAGGGAAAGTGCTATTTCATTTCATTATAAACTGTTTCAAGGAACCCATGCTCATGACGTTGCCATGACATCAGCTGGGACATCCAAAGGAAGCTCCACTACAGGTAAAGTTGTAGTGGTTGCAATGCTCAAGGAAACATGCAAGGAGGTGCTGAGTTTATTGAGAATGAAGAAGCGGGTCCTGAGGCAGATGATGAATAGGAGGCTGGTTCAGATGAGGTGGAAGAAGAGGCCAATCCTGATGATGGCATTGATGAAGACAGTTCTGGTGGTTTTGAATCTGAAGACTAGAACTGCTGTTAATGGTGATGTCTTTTGTGGATTTTAATATTTTTTTTGTTTATTTTTTGATTAATGGCATGTACTTAATTGAATATCAAGGTTGCTTTGGCAACATTTCTGGCAAAAAGGGGGAGTAGTGTCACCCCAGAACAAGTATTGTGTGTATGGTGTCACCCCAAAACAAGTATTGTGTGCTCAACAATTTTTTTGATGATGCTGTTGAATGAAGTCTGTTGAATGAAGTTTATTTATGGAAGTATACTCCTGCAGTTTATTTCTGCAGTCAGTTGTGATGATAGTTGTATGCTTCTGTGGTAGTATAGATGTGTGTAGTGCTGAAGATTGATCTGATGTGGTAGCATAGCAGTATGTTTTGTGTAGCCGGTTGTATAGTTATTGATGATGTCTGGTAGTAGTAATATAATGGTAGCTATGCTTGATGATTTCCTGTAGATGTATTAGCTATTCCATGCCTGTGCGGTTGTGTGCTGTGTGTTTTTCTGTTGCAAAGAATCTCTGATGTGGTGACAGATTGTTTTAGCCAAAAATTTGCCAAAGGGGGGAGTTTATAGATGCTTTTGTATTGGTTGCATTTTGTGGTAAAACATTCATGTATGTGTGATGTCTTGACTAATGTCATGACATGCTATGTGTAGTGTTATGCAGGATTTGACTGCTTGAGCTAATACAAGTTTTGGTTGGATGTCATGCTCGATTCCATGACATCAATATCTGACAGCAGTGGCTGTTATATTTAGCTATTATATTTAGGTGTTATGTTTCCTTATTTATCTCAGGCTACAATTTAGGAAACTATATATTTAGTGTTGTATGGTTCTCGCTAAAAGATCTCGTCTACAACATATGAATTAATACCCTGATGATGTGGAAATTAGGTTAACTTGGTTAACCCTAATTTATGTTTGGAAGGCCCAAGGCCCAAGTGCTGCCTATAAGAAGATTGCTAATCCTACTTTCAGAGGCAAAGATTTTGGCGTGAAGAATTCTGTGTATTGTGTTTTATTTTCACGTGTGTTTGTGTTAGTGTTTGCTTGTAATCCAAGCAATTGTCACTTTAATGATTGTATTGGAATAGGGTGTTTTAAGTTGTAATTTGTTGTGTCACTCTAAGATTTTAAGCACGAGTGCTGTGTCTCTTGATTGAAGCTTTTAAGCAAGATCAAGATTTGTTTGGAGTGTTTCTTCAATTTGCTTTTTGTAGTTTTCTGTTTGTTATCACTGCTATGATTGAAGGGGAGTGAGTAGGGACTCAGGTCTAGCACTAGATTTAAATTGCATTGGGTAGGTCTTAAGTGAGGGGTTTAAACTGGTAGTTTTGGCTCTTAATTAATACTGCTCATAGTGGATTTCCTCTCTGGCTTGGTAGCCACTAGAGTAGGTGTTGTTGTACACCAAACTAGGTAAACAATTTCCTATGTTCTTTACTACTTTTATTGACTTACTGCTAGAAGTTATTATCTATTCAATAGTGGATGTCATAACATCCGATAGGACATCGATTACCCGATTACTAGAATTTACAACAAGAAAACAGAACAAGAAAAACAAAATATAAGAAATGCAAGAACACAAGCTAGAAAGCCAAAACATCACAACTTTCATCAAACAAAACATCTTCATTTGAAAAATCTGCTCTGCGAAGGATTCTGATGACTTCAGCAGATTTAATTAAAGCGGATAAAATGCGTCCATAAGGAATGAAAAATTTCTGGCCGGATCTGGAAGCCAAAATGGATTCCTTCAGATGATTGAAAATGATAGCTGGTAAATTTATTGGACGCCCTTTTTGAAGACGGTGAATGAGAAACCAATCCCTTGAAGACATAATATTGAGAAAATCTCCTCGAGGATGCAAGTTGGTAAGAATAAACCTAAACCAGATTATGAAGCACTTTTGTGCCTTAGAATCAAACTTGTTCAGAGGATCTTTGGTATTCAGAATATAACAAGTACATCCAAATGGATGGAAGTAAGAAACGTTGGGCTTTCTGTTCTTCCACAGTTCATATGGAGTCTTTTCCAAAATAGGTCTTATACAAATTCTATTCTGAATGTAGCCTGCTGCGTTAACTGCCTCTGCCCAGATGTGTTTAGCAATGTTAGTATCATTGATCATGGTTTTGGCCATTTCTTGTAAAGTCCTATTCTTTCGTTCTACAACTCTATTTTGTTGGGGAGTTCTAGGATAAGAGAAATCATGGGAGATGCCATTTTCATTAAAAAAAATTCAAAACTTTATTTTGAATTCACCATCATGACCACTTCTGACTTTTACAATTCTAAACTCTTTTTCACTCTGAACTTGATCGCAGAAGGTGGAGAACACAGAGTGTGAATCGTCCTTGTGTCTTAAGAACTTTACCCATGTCCATCTACTATTGTCGTCTACGGTCACCAATCCATACTTCTTGCTGCTGATGGATGCAGTTTTCACTGGTCCAAACAAATCTATATGCAGAAATTCTAATGGTCTAGAGGTAGAGACACCATTTTTTAATTTAAAAGAAGGTTTTGCAGAACTTGCATTTTTTAAATGCTCCACACAGAGCATCTGAGTTGAACTTCATATTTGGAAGTCCTCTGATGAGATTGAGTTTGTTAATCTGAGATATTCTTCTCATACTAACATGCCCCAATCTTCTGTGCCAGATCCATTACTCATTGTTAACATACATAAGGAATTTTACATTATGACGTTTTAGTTCAAAAAGTTTAATCTTGAAAATATTGTTCTTTCTCTTACCATTAAAAAGGATTGATCCATCTTTCTGACTAACAGATTTACAGGACTTTTAATTGAAGATTATATCATAACTGTTGTCACTTAATTGACTTATGGACAACAGATTATGCATTAATCCATCTACTAAAAGAACATTAGTTATAGAGGGAAGTGTACTGTTACCAATAGTTCCAGAGCCAATTATTTTTCCTTTTTGACCTCCGAAACCTACATATCCTCGATATTTAAGTTTCAGGCTTTGAAACATATGCTTTCTTCCCGTCATGTGTTGAGAGCATCCAGAGTCCAGGTACCAAGATTGGTGTTTCAACTCTGCTGCTAAGGACATCTGCAACATAGACAATTTAACCTTAGGTACCCCTATCTTTTTGGGTCCTTTTTGGTCAGAGTTTCCAAAATTCTCATTGAATTTTGATTTTAGAGAAGAGTTCACAGAATATGATTCACTAGTATATTTTATATCACGTGTGTGTTCATATGTGAAATGTGAGTTTAGAGGTGTGTGTTTTATAACCATGTCATCTATTTGTTTAGGTTGATATGGTTATTACCCTCTTGGTTTCACATATCCTATACCTTTTCTTCTGTTTCTGCTAACTCCATAAATCATTGAATCCATCTTGTTATTGTTTATGTTTCTAGTTAGAAATTTTTGAAAGCTATAATCATATGCTTTGATGATGTTATCAGAACTAGTTAAATCTTCTGAGACAAGTTCTTTATGAGCTTTTTTTAATTCATTTTTAATAAAATATTTTTCATTTTCAAGTTTAGAAATGGTTTCTTTTAGCTCAGAGTTTTTTGCCTTTAGTTTTCTAGTTTCTTGAGTTTTAGATACTAGACCAAGTTTCAGGTTTTGTATTTGATTTGAAGTTGCTGATATTTTTCAAGAAATTTAGACAGACTATCTTCTAACTGAGATCTAGAGATATTAGAGAATGTATCTTCTACGTCTGAGTCTGATTCAAATTTTGATGAGTCTTTGCCATCTCAGACGTTGGCCATAAGGCTTTTCTTCTTTTCTTTGACAAACTTCTTCTTGGATTTTTCTTCTGATTCAGATTCTGCTCGTTCATCTTCTGATTCAAATTCTGCTTCAGATGATTATGAGCCATCCCATATTTCCATAATACTTTTCTTCTTTTCTTTGACAAACTTCTTCTTGGGCTTTTGTTTATGAAGTTTGGGACAATCACTTTTGTAGTGGCCTGGCTCTTTGCATTCGTAACCGACAACGTCCTTGTTGCTAGACTTTCTCTAGCTAGAGGATGATTCAGAGTGATTACCTGATCTCGTAGAGTTTATGAATTTACTTTGTTTGTGCTTCCATAGTTGATGGACTCTTTTGGAGAGAAGAGATAATTCGTCTTCTTCTGATGAGGATCCACCAAAAATTTCTTCTTCTTCCTGAAAAGCTTTAGTTTCATATTTTTTATTAGTTTTAAGTGCAAGAGACTTACCTTTCTTCTTGGGCTCATCTTCTTCTAGTTTTAATTCTTGACTTCTCAAGGAGATGATTAGTTCCTCAAGTGATATTTTGTTCAGATCTTTGGCTAGCTCTAAGGCAGTGACCATAGGTTTCCACTTCTTGCGTAAACTTATGATGATTTTCTTTACATGATCTTCCGTGGAGTACCCTTTGTCCAGAACTTTTAACGTAACAACCAGAATTTGAAACCTTGAGAACATTGACTCAATTTTTTCATCTTCTTCCATATTGAATGCCTCGTACTTCTGAATGAGTGCAAGAGCTTTGGTCTCTTTGACTAGTGTGTTACCTTCATGCGTCATTCTTAGAGATTCAAAGATGTTATGAGCCAAATATCTGTTTATGTTCTTCTTATACTTAATGTATGAGATAACATTCGGTAGGATTGTTCTGGCCTTGTGATGATTTTTGACATCTTTCTTTTGTTAATTTGTCATTTTCTTTCTTTCGATCTTATGACCGCATGCGTCGACTTGATGAGTGTAGCCATCAATTACCATGTCCCAGAGATCAGCATCATAACCTAGAAAGAAACTTTCGATTCTGTCTTTCTAGTAATCAAAGTTTTCACCATCGAAGATTGGAGGTCTGGCGCTGATTTTGTCTTTCTCATAATAGTTATTGTTATTGTTGTTTTAAATTGGTTCTGCCATAGTGTTTTTCTTTCTAGGATCTTTTTCTGACACGGTTAAGTGTTAACACCACGAACCAGACGCTGCGATACCAATTGAAGGATAGAAAAAGACAAAAAAGAGGGTTTGAATTGGGATTTTCAAAAATAAAAATTTAAAACACGTTGGTTATCCTAGTTCACTTGAAATCAAAGCTACTCTAGTCCACCCATCAAGTTGATTTTGCCTCTCTCAATCTAGGTCTTAATCCACTAATCAAATCGTATTAAAAACACGAAGACAACTGTCTAGGTTTTCTTGAGATCAAACCACAACTTGGTTTCTCAAGGAAATACGACATAACAATAATACTATTATGTGTTTATACTTGCTTCTAAAAAGCTATATCACAATTGTGATGTTTACATAACTTAAAGCACAAAATAACTTAAGAGATAAAAATAATTTGTGAAATGATAGTGAGTGCTCTTGTTTGTGTGCGTGAGAATTGTTGTTGAATTCTTCTTCATAGTCCCCTATTTATAGATATTTGATTCAGAGATCCGTTGGAGATATATTTGCTTGTTTTGGAAGATTGATGATTTGAGATTAATTTTCTTTCCAAAGATATTGATATGCAATATCATTCATAATGTTTTCAACCGCTACTTTTTTGATCCTGTAATAATTATCTTTAATATGATGTTGGATCTTCATATCTTCAGAGTAACTTGGTAGTTAAGTGAGCATCGGAACATAACTTGATCACATTGGAACTTTTTGCTCTTAGATTCAGAACTTTATTATCAGAGTATAACTGCCAGCTTGTTCATTGGTGCTTCAGATGTTGAGTACTCAGCATTAGAACTTCTTTACTTGCGTGTTACATTCTGCTTTGTTGCTGAGCATCTCATTTTCACGTTCTAAACATCTGGTTATTAATAATTTTATCTTTCATAACTTCTAATTCATCTCTGCACATTCAATCAACACGATTAGAGTACACAATTGTTCTTCACAATTTCTATGTAATTGTTATCATCAAAACTATAGATTAGCTGAAGAACTAAACTATGTTCTACAGATTGAACTCCGAATCAATTGCTTACACTCATTTAAATAAAAGGTTTAATTGTATTTTTATCTCCAACTTTAGTGTTTTTAATTTTTTTTAATTCTCTATTTGAAAACTCAATTTTTTTTATCCTCTATTTTATTTTTTTTGAATTTTTGAATTTCTTTTTCTTTTTCATCTCTGCCATTGATTATTAGAATAAAAATAATCATTTTAAATGAGGGGACAATAATTATTAAGATGTTTCTTAGGAGATTTCACCATTGTCATTGTTATGTGTTCTATCAACGAAGAAAAGCAAACACGTAGAGAGAAAGCAGAAGAAAGAGTAGAATATTGAGAGAAAGAGAATATAATAATAATGGAACACAAAAGAAAAATGGTTTATGGTTTTGTTGGAGGGTTTGGAACAAGGGAACTGGTCGGGTCTCTTACACAAAACTTCTGAAAGTCATAGTCTAAAATATGGGGAAAAATAATGTTTTTTCATAAAAATAATGTTTTTCATAAAAGTTTTTTTTTTTTTTTATAAAGATCACTGTTTTATAAAATAAATATTTTTTTTCAAGAAAATAAATGTAGTTTCTAAACTATTTTGAATTCAAGAAAAATTATTCTTTTTGAAAAGCTATTTCAAAAAAGGATGATGTTTTGTTAAAAGTTGTCGATTTATAAGTGTATCTAATATAAAATATAAAAAAAATATTACTCATAGAGATTGAACTCCGAATCAATTGTTTACACTTGTTTAATTAAAAGGTTTAATTGTATTTTTATCTCCAATTTAAATGTTTTTAATTTTTTTAATTCTCTATTTGAAAACTCAAATTTTTTTATCCTCAATTTTATTTTCTTTGAAATTGTTTAATTTCATTTCCTTTTTCCGCTTTGGTATTGATTATTAGAATAAAATTAATAATTTTAGATGAGGTGACAATAATTATTAAGATGTTTCTTAAGAGATTTCACAGTTGTCAGTGTTATGTCTGTCAATGAAGAAAAGGAAAGGCGTAGAGAGAAAACGGAAGCAAGAGTAGAATATTGAGAGAAAGAGAATATAATAATAATAATTGAACACAAAATTGAAATGGTTTATGGTTTGGTTGGAGGGTTTGGAACAAGGGAACTTGTCAGTTACACAAAACTTCTGAAAATCAAAGTCTAAAATATGTGAAAAATAATATTTTTTCCTAAAAATAATGTTTTTCATAATTTTTTTTATAAAGATCAATGTTTCATAAAATAAATATATTTTTTCAAGAAAATGAATGTAGTTTCTAAACTTTTTTTAAGTCTAGAAAAATTATTTAAGTAAAAGGATGAGTTTTTTTTTTTTTAAAAGATGTCAATTTATAAGTGTATCTATTAGAAAATATAAAAAAAATTGAAATTGAACTCGGAATCAATTGTGTACACTCATTTAATTAAAAGGTTTAAATGTAATTTTTATCTCCAAATTAAGTGTTTTTAATTTTTTTTAAATCTCTATTTGCAAACTCAAATTTTTTTGTCTTCAATTTTATTTTCTAGGAATTTTTTTTTCTAAATTTCATTTCCTTTTTCATCTTTGGCACTGATTATTAGAATAAAAATAATCATTTTAAATGAGGCGACAATAATTATTATATTTCTTAGGAGATTTATCCATTGCCATTGTTATGTGTTTTGTAAAAAAAATGAAAAGGAAAGGCTTAGAGAGAAAGCGGAAGAAATAGTAGAATATTGAGAGAAAGAGAATATGTTAATAATGGAATACAAAAGGGAAAGGGTTTTTGGTTTTGTAGGAGGGTTTGGAACAAGGGAACGAGTCAGGTCTCTTACACAAAACTTCTCAAAGTCAAAGTCTAAAATATGGGAAAAAATAATGTTTTTTTCAAAAAAATAATGTATTAATTTTTTTTATAAAAATAAATGTTTAATAAAATAAATACTTTTTTTTCAAGATAAAAAAATTAGTTTCTAAACTTTTTTTAATTCAGGAAAAATTATTCTTTTTAAAAAACTATTTAAGAAAAAGGATGAGGTTTTGTTTAAAGTTGTCGATTTATAAGTGTATCTAATAGAAAATATACCCCCTTGGAATGATTTACCTCACTTGAGGATTTAATCCATTAATCAATCTGATTACAATGGTTTTCCACTTAGATACCCTCTAAGTCTTCTAGAGTATTCTGATCACAACCTGATCACTCTAGGAACACAATGCTTAGATACCATCTAAGACTTTCTAGAGAATCCGATCACAACTTGATATCCTCTAGTTCTCATAGAAATTGAACTCCAGATCAATTGTTTACACTCATTCAATTAAAAGGTTTAACTATTTTTTATCTCCACTTTAAGTGTTTTCAATTTTTTAACTAGTAAGAAACTCGTGCCATCGCACGGGTCCCGTCTAGATTCACATCACATGTCTACCAAATCATTATTGGCAAAGTTTGAATTTATTTTTCAATTGGTTAACATTTACATAGTTACAAATATATGCTAATAATATACACCAACATTTAAGCATTGAGTCGTACTTACAATAAATCGTTCAATTGATCCTCTAACTTTAATTATATAAAACAGCAGCAAGAGAAATATTTAAAAGATGACCATTAAAATGAACTGTTTACCGCTGCTATCTCATCGATACGTTTACATCTACCCGTGAATCCAGATGAGTTAACAAAACTCAGTTGAATCCAGATGAGTTAATTTAATACTACATATTTGAATAAAATTATTTTTCCAATTCAAATAACATTACTTTTCTAGATATTAGTCAATTTTTCCAAACTTAAAAATTATAACAGCTTCTTATCAAATATCAGTTTTATCATATTTACAATTTTTACAAACCTACTATATATTGAAGGATAGAAAAACACTTAGAAAGGGGGGGTTTGAATAAGTGTAGTTTTAAAACTCTTAAGATAAAAACAATTTGCACAATGATTTTTATCCTGGTTCGTTGTTAACTAAACTACTCCAGTCCAACCCCTTGGAGTGATTTACCTCACCTGAGGATTTAATCCACTAATCAATCTTGATTATAATGGTTTTCCACTTAGATACCCTCTAAGTCTTCTAGAGTATTCTGATCACAACCTGATCACTCTAGGAACACAATGCTTAGATACCCTCTAAGACTTTCTAGAGAATCCGATCACAACTTGATCTCCTCTAGTTCTTTACAAATGAATGTAAACAAATTCTTACAAGAGTTATACAATGCTTCTTAAAAAGCTATAATCACAACTGTGATATTTCTCTTAAAGTTTAAGCTTAATCTCACTAAGATATTACAACAGTAATGAAGTGAGGTTGAAGATGAAGTTTGAGAGCTTTTTGAATTTGACAGCGTTTATGTATGTTTGCGCAAAGTGTTGTGTAAAATTCGTAACCTTGCTTCTCATCAGAACTTCTATTTATAGGCGTTTGAGAAGATGACCGTTGGGAGCATTTAATGCGTTGCGTGATCCGTACAACATTGCATTTAATGTTTCACTCTTTTGTCAACTACCTCGAGCCTTGCTTTTGCTGCTTTTACTGACTTTGCCGTTAATAGCTTCTAACATTCCTTTTGTCAGTCAGCGTAGCCTGCTATCCTGTACTTGCTTCTGATCTGATGTTTGTATAGACAATGTTTGAATTTCATCAGAGTCAAACAGCTTGGTGCAAAGCATCTTCTTGTCTTCTGACCTTGAAGTGCTTCTAGCGTGATACCATGAGAACTTTAGTGCTTCTGCTTCTGATCTCAAGTTCTTCTGATGCTTCAATAGACCATGTTCTGATTCTGCTTGACCATCTTCTGATGTCTTGCCAGAGCATGTTCTGATGTTGCATGCTGAACCTTCTGAATCAGTGCTTCTTGCGCTGATTTTGTGCATACTCTTTATATGATTCCTGAAATGGAAATTGCATAGGATTAGAGTACCACATTATCTCATACAAAATTCACATACATTGTTATCATCAAAACTAAGAATATTGATCAGAACAAATCTTGTTCTAACATATATGACAGCTCCCTACAATTTACAAATTGGAAAGGCGTAGAGAGAAAGCGGAAGAAAGAGTAGAATATTGAGAGAAAAAATGTTTAGATATTATTAGGATTGATATATTATTGATATAATATCAAATATAATAGGGTTAATGAACTTTTTGGTCCCTCTAAATATTGCAGATTTTGTTTTTAGTCCCTCTAAAATTTTCCTTTAAGAAATCGTCCCTTCAAAATTTTCCGTCTAAACTATTGGTCCCTAACGTCAAATTTGCTAGTGATTAGCTACGAATTTAGCCATCGATTAGCTACGAAATTTGACGTTAAGGACCAATAGTTCAGAAGAAATTTTTTGAAGGGACGATTTTTTGAAGGAAAATTTTGGAGGGACTAAAAACGAAATTTGAAATATTTAAAGGGACGAAAATGTTCATTAACCCAATATAATATAATCTAATAATATCAAATATAATCCAAGTTGTGTAAGCCCAAGCCCAATCTGAATTGTATATAGATAGTCATAGTCTATATCATTATTTATACAATTCAATTCGATAATATAATTCTTATTTTCTTTATTCACTTTATTCTCTCCTCACTAAAAGTGTCTCACGCACTAACAAAATGATATCCAGAGCTTCCGTTTATTGTTCTTGAAAACTTCATGTCAGAGATCGATTTTCTAGGAAACGTGAATCAATTGCCGCAAAGATAAATGGTACTAACGACATTCTAAATTCGCCTCTAATGCTTTACTGTAAAAATTAGATTCGATGGAGAAAACAAATGCAATCTCTGTTTGGCTTTCGCGAAACCCTAGAAGTGGTCACCACCAGCATTCAGTGGGATAGCATGTCAGACAGAAGCATCCAATGTAAGAACATCTTCTTGAGTTTCCGGAACAAGACTTTTCTTAGAAGAATGATTCTCAGCATCTTGTTTCTCAGCATGAGCTTCTTCCATAGAAGCATCTTCATCATATTCTGGGGTAGGAAGATCAGAATCTCCATTCTCCAAAGCTTGAAGAATCTCAGCCAGATTCTTTGGAGGAATGGGAGCAGTAACTACTGGATAGTAGACAACCTCAGGAACAACCATGGTAGGAGCCTGCTCAGAAGAATTCACCCTAAGCCAGTGGAATAGCAATTGGGAATCTTCAGTCAGAACAGGAAACTTAGGCTTCCACACAACGATCTCCCAAGAGTGTGCTTCCTGTGCAGCTTCTGAAGTTTCTGCCAGATCATCAACAAAGGGTTTCTCTTCAAAGCAGTACCTGCCTCCAAGAGGACTATGCCAGAACTCTTCATAGGATCTCAGAATTCCAAGATGACCAGGAGCTTCTGCTTCACATATCTTCTGAAGCTTCCAGAACTCATAGTTCATCTGTGTTCTGAATATTCTCCAGAGATTCCTGAGTTCAACATCATCCATCTTGGCATGATGTGCTGCCTTCAAAGTCTCTAAATCTGTCTGCAGTCTCAGATTTAACAGTTCAAAACGTACACCAACAGAAAATTCCCGGCGGGATTTGAGTCCGGTGATAGCAAAATCTGGTTTCAGAAAGAAGTAGGGTTGAGGTTCTCTATCGAGACAAAGAGATGATTCTGCTTCATTCTCAGAGTCTAACACTACTAGCTCAGGTTCAGGACGAGGCTTGGGTGTGTAGTTGCAGTTACGAAGCAATTGCTCATGTGATGCAGAATCTGGAAGGTCAGATAAGGAAGGATTATTTTGTGGGGGGGAAGAAATGGGTTCATAGTTTGCATGAGGTGGAGGTTGAGAAGTGGAGATATTTGAGTGAGGAGGAAAGAGGGTTTGAAGGGGTTGGATATCAAGAACAAGGGTTTCAAGGGGATGGTCAGAAGCAATGTTGGTTGTGGGTGGAGAGGGAGGAATGAGAACGTTTGTGATAGGTGAAGAAGGAGGGGTAAGAACATTGGTTTGGGGAGAAGAAGGAAGTGTGAGAACATGGGTGAGTTGAGGTGATTCTGTTGGAGCTGTTTCTGGTAGAATTTCTGGTTGAGGGGTAACCGAAACTTCTGTTGGTACAAATTCTGAATTAAAAACAGAGACATAGACAGGTTCAGAAATATGTATACTGTAATACGGTGAACTGACTTTTTAAAGAAATGTACGGTAAGCAAGAGTCGCCACCGGATTTTATTTTATCCAAATATCAGAAAGGCTAAAAGAACAGAAAAAAACCTTTAAAAGAAATTTTGAGTTCGGGGGGTAATTTATGCAAAGGGAAGGTGTAAGGCACCCTTTGCATCCATGGCTTTCCATGGGCTCTTAATTGCTTTGCTCGTTTTTGAAAAGAAATGTAGAAGAAGTGAATATGGACTTTAGCTCGTAAATGAGCGTAGCCATTTTGAAGGTTTATGAGAAAGAATATGAAAAAGTTTTTAGCCAGAGCAAGGCAATTAGGGGAAATTACCTTAATAATGTAGAAAATTAGTTCTTTTAGCCTTTTAGGGTGAAAGGGTCTATCCATGCCATAAGAGGGTAGGAAGCCTTTCATTTGGAGGTTGAAGGGTCGTCGCAATATCTTTCGCCATAAGACTGTCCCATGCCATAAAGAGGCAGGTAGTCTAAGGGAAGGATCAGAATAGTCTTTCGTAGGCAACCAGAGGATACCTCAGCCTTTCGTAGGCAACTTCCGAGGGTCGGGGTCATATTGGTGTATCGAAGGCAGCATCATTAGGGTCTTGTGACCTTTGTATTTATCGAGGCAACATGGCTGAGGTATCCTCGTATTCGAGGGACATGGCTATTCTGCAAAGGCAACAAGGCAACAAGGCAACAGGCAGCAAAGAGGTTACCCCAAAAGTGTGCGTGTGTGCAACAATCACGTGATTAGTTCAGAATATATTATCTTATAATAATTAAGTGATTCTAACTTAATTCAGGCTTGCACTCCCTAAAATTACTAACCACATCAATCAATAAACAAATATAATTAAAGCAATACGGGGAAAGGGAAAACGAAACCAGTGGAGGAAAGGGGAGATGAAACCAGCGGGTAATAATAAATAAATAAATATAAGCAGAAGAATAAAGGAGATTAACGTTTAGAGTTACCGACTATTCAAACTTTGACGGTTGGCAAACCCTGAAAAGGTGGGAAAAATAGCAAGCAAAAGTAGGGTGAATGCATTATCAGTTCAGAGGCAGACATAGCTAACCCTAATCAAAAATAAAAGGATAAAAGAAATTAAAATAAATAGATAAACACGTAGCTTTGAATTTGATCTGGTATGGTTCGTAGTCGGGGGTTGACCCTGAAAATATTTGGCAAAGGCAGAAAAGTGAATGTAGGCAAGATTTATTTAAAGGCAAACCCTAATTAAAAGGAAACAAAATAAACTTTAAAATAATAATTAAATGGAATACTTAGCTTCGGATCTTGATCAGGCGCGTAGTCGGAAGGTATCTGAGAAGTCAATCCTAAAAAGAAGGCACAGAAAAAAGAAATATTTTTCACTGTATGGAATGATCGTCTTAAACCCTAATTAGGGTACGAATTGAATATAATAACGTAGACGATTTAATTAATTATTGGTCTCGCGACCTAATTAATTAAATCGAGAAGAGAAAATAAAATCAGACACAAAGGTATTTTTTTATGAATTTTTTTAGAATTAAAAAAAAATATATATGAATTTTTGAATAAATATGCATAAATAAATATAATTAAAATAAATAAGAAAATAATTTAAATAATATATATATAAAAAAAGATAAATAATATATATTAATAAAATAAATAATTTAAATAACACATATATATTATAAAAGAAAAATAAATAAGTAAAAGAAAAAAAAGATAATAGACAAATAATGTATATATTTATAAAAAGTTTTTAGAAAATAAATTTATATTAAAAAAGCAAACAAATGTATATATATATATATATATATATATATATATATATATATATATATATATATATATATATATATATATAAATTAAAAGGAGTTTGTGTAATTAAAAATAAAAAAATTTAAAGAAAACTTAACTTTCGATCCTGTGCGAGCAGGCGTTGCAGGTCCATGGTGCGCGTGCGTTCCATGGTACGTTAGATGTAAAGCTAAGACAATCCAACGGATGGATGAGGAGGGTGCATGATATTGTCATGGAGCCAGGGGCATCAGATCCGAGGAAAGCTAAGCACAAGTGCGCGCCATTCTGGTTTTTGAACCAGCCAATCGCGTGATGACACGCATTCATCTTCTTCACGAATTCAGCCTGCAAATTTCGCTACCGTTTTGCTACGATTTTGGTTTGTAGCTGTTCTACCTGCAAATCAGAAAAGGCTACATACACGTAATAAATTTGGCGCGACCCCCCCATCCGGATCGTCCAGACCTCACGGTTATCCAGGTACCTACAATTCATCCTAATTTCGCCTAACGAGAAAAACCCCAATTCGAGTTTGTTAACCCTAACAATGGCAGCTCCTCATATGTATGCTCAAACAACAATCAAACCAAATAGAAACTATCACAACATCAAGATAGACACACGTATACACTCAAATTACATTAATTATGCATGAATTGATGGGATCGAAAAAATCCAGAACCATGTAAACATAGGCTATGTATTCGTGAATAAGAACCTGTTAGCGTGTGCAAAGACTTTGGGATCGATCAAGGGACTTCAAGGAACGTGGCTATGCTTCAGAATTCTTTGAATCGATCTCTAACTCCAAAACAACTTTCAATTTTTTCTCCTCTTGAATGTACTCGGATCTGGTTCTTTTGGCTGCAGAAAATTTTGAACCCTTGCATCTGTGTAGCTTCAGTACTTATATGAGAATGAATTAGGGCGAATCTTTTGAGTCCAATCCTTTAGTAGCTTGATTTGTAAGTTTGAGAAATTTGATTGAATTATGTTTCTAAATTTGATTCAAATCTAATCTTTTTCCATCAATTTTCCTTGCACGAATTTTATTGATTTGAGGAGCATAATTGGATTGGTTTTTGGCTTAAAATTAAAGCAAAATCATATCTTTCATTAATTTGTTATTTTATATAATCAAATCATGATTTAAATGAAAAAAAAACATAAAATAATTAATAAAATACTATGAATTTTGAAAGACATATTTTTAGGTCGTTCATGGGCTTAAGGTGAGGATTGGATCAATAGAACATAGGCCCATTTGGAAAATTTTGGATTTTGGGACCTTTTCTTTTCACATTTTTCCCTTGAAATTGCTCAACTTTGACAAGGCCTATCTCCCTCAATTTTTGAGGTATGGAAGTGTTCTAGGACTTTTTAGAAACCTTAGAGAGTCCTCTAACCAGTGTCTTTGGTCTCATATCAAAATGGTTTTCCATGCTCCTTATGTCCTTTTGAAAAAAGTGACTTTTTGTTGATCTCTGAAAAGGACCTATAATTTTGGGTCCATATCTCTCAAATGAAGCATTTTTAGACTTGGCATGTGAGAGACAAAATTGTAGAGAATTCAATTTCCTTCAAGATGAGCTTTGGATGGAAAATTTCTGATGTTCCATGTGGGAGTTATGACTGGTCAAAGTTCAGTTGACTTTCTCCTATACAAACCCTAATTTAGAAACTTTTTGATTTGTTGATTTTTGGTCTTTCCTTGATGAACCATGATCAATTCTTGATCAAATGGTGAATGATACTTCAATATGAGGATCTTGACAAAAAATCAGGAGTTTTGACTTTACTTTGACCACAGTTGACTTTTAGGTCAACCCAGTCGACTGTTGACTTTCTGAACATTTGGGTGATCAATCCTTTGAGCTGAGACTTGATACTTGTCACAGAGGTCATGTGAGGTATATTGAGCCATATGGGATGCCTTGGAACCATTGATTCATTGATTTTCCTTTGAACAAACCAAACCCTAGTTTTTGAGTCTTGTTTAGGAGAGTGTGTCTTGGAGCTTTGTGTATTGATTTGGATTTGAATAGGAGAAATAGTATGGGCAAATTTTGGGGTATGACAGCTGCCCCTGTTCAATTTTCTTAAACCTGAAGATGTAGAGTGGTTTGTATGCCAGTCGGAATCTGAAGGTGGAAGAGGATTGAACACTAGAATACCCAGGAATTTGCCCTAGCTGATGATGAAGGGGCTTTTGTCGGAGATGGGCTTGAAGATGCCATCCAGGTGTATGATGGGGATGGGCTTAAAGATGCCATCCAATTTGGGCATGGATTAGATTATGTTTGAGGTGTTTGGGAAGTAGTTGTTTGAATGTTGATCGTGTCATTACCATTCGTAGTAGATGAATTAGATCTTTGAGAGTTGGTCGTGTCAGCACCGTTCGTAGTAACTGAATTAGACTTAGGAAATAGTTGATTGTATCCACACCGTTCATGATGATGGAATTATATCCTTGAAAGTTGATCGTGTCAGTACCGTTCGTGATACCTGAATTAGATCTTGGAAAGATGATCGTGTCTACACCGTTCGTGATGATAGAATTAGATTTTTAAAGGTCGATCGTGTCAGCACCGTTCGTAGTAACCGAATTAGATCTTGGAGAGATGATCGTGTCTACACCGTTCGTGATGATAGAATTAGATTCTTAAAGGTCGATCGTGTCAGCACCGTTCGTAGTAACCGAATTAGATCTTGGAGAGATGATCGTGTCTACACCGTTCGTGATGATAGAATTAGATTCTCTTGTCGTGTCAGCACCGTTCGTAGTAATTGAATTAGACTGAGGAGGTAATTGATCGTGTCCACACCGTTCGTGATGATGGAATTAAATCTCTTGTCGTGTCAGCACCATTCGTAGAAACTGAATTAGACTTTTAGGGGATAATTGATCGTGTCCACACCGTTCGTGATGATGGAATTAGATCTATGACCGTGTCAGTACCGTTCGTAGTAACTGAATTAGATCTTTGAAAATGATCGTGTCACCACCATTCGTGGTAAATGAATTAGATCTTGGAAGATGATCGTGTCAGTACCGTTCGTAGTAGCTGAATTAGATCTTTGAGAATGATCGTGTCATCACCATTCGTGGTGAATGAATTAGATCTTAGAAAGTTCGAGATTTCGTTCATTTGTCTGTACCTGTATTCTGCAATAGGTGTAGCAATTTATATAATGTCATGATGCGTGTGTTATGTAATGAGTCCCTCAAAATAAATGAGAAACATTGTATGTTATGCATGAGTTTATTATGAGATACTATATGCAATGTATGGATATGTATGCGATGTGTGATCATGATTCATATCATATGAAGTATCTTGATCGGGACCCTGATGTCTTTATCTCATCTGGAAGATATACGGCTGGGGATTTATGATTTCTGCTTGGGTACGATCAGTAACTTGATGTACCCTGATTGGGGATTAGATTTATTAATAAACCATGTTGGAGAAGAGCAAAGTGTTGGAGAACCAGTAGTGTTGAAGATGTAAATTCTGTTAGCCATGTCTTTGTCGGGACGAGAGCATTTGAAGATATCTTCTTAATGATTACTCTGTGGGGATATGATCTTGTGAACCTGGCTCTGTGGGGAGACATGGATGTCTTGAAAGTTTCCCCCAGTATTATATAGTAACTGCCATTCCTGGATTTGTATTGATTAGGACACACCACTGAGTATTGATCAAGATGTCAAACTGGACTTGCATAGATTTGCCCCTGCTAGTAGGGACTTTAGGAAAGATTCGCCTCGCGAGGACTTTATGAGATGTGCACTATGGGCGTCATGCCCCTAGTAATCATAAACTTGGGATGATGCCCCTGACTGATCGAGCGATGGCTTCTGACCCACTTGGGTGCATGCCCCTGATTGTTTTGGCATCCTTGAGAGATTCTCGGAATCTTGACTTGATTGCCCCAGATT
The DNA here is from genome assembly GCF_029867415.1 of Vicia villosa. NCBI lineage: Eukaryota > Viridiplantae > Streptophyta > Magnoliopsida > Fabales > Fabaceae > Vicia > Vicia villosa. The sequence goes on from NC_081182.1 coordinate 143,161,989, forward strand.
GGTCGGGAAATAGTTTGAAACCCACTTGAGATGTATGCCTTTGGCATTTGAGAGATTCTTTGAATCTTGACCTGATTGTCCCAAATTGATTGGGCAAAGCGTGCCATGCCCCTTGTATACGTAGGAGACATTGCTTCTCGGAGTAATCTTGTCTGTCGGGATAACTTTCAGTCATTAATTGTATTCTGTTGCAAGTTCTTTCTGATGCTAACATTTGAAATTATGTAGCAGAATATATTTAATAATGAATTCATGAGATGCAATGCATACGTTTGTCTTGAGTTTTTGAAAAAACATTAAAACAAGAGATGTAAAAGCGTGATATTTGTAAAAACATGCTATTTGTAACAATGTGATGTTTGTAAAAATAGGATATCAACTTAACATTTGTAGTAAACCTTAAGGAGTCGGGATACCTTTTGGTGACAGTATGCTTTCGAACTAACCATGCTTCAATTAGGACTTTCAAGGGTTGTAACGTGGCTTGGTTCACGGTTTAAGAAACAAAGGATAAAGGCTCAAAATTTGATTGTACCCACCCCTCTTCGTGATGATCTTCAGTCCTAAGCTCAGTTAATTCAACTTATGCATTCAGGTTCCAAGAGACTTTTGGATTTGCACCTTTGATAATGATGATGGTTCACAAACAAAGAGAACTTTTGAGATGGCAGTCACTTCTTCCTTTTGGTAGTCACAACATTGTGTTGTTCAGGAATTTATTGACTTCTCTGTTTTCATCTTTTTGATATCCCTAACTTTTGCCTGGACTGTTTATTTTTGAGATTACAGTCAGCGGGATGCCTTGATTTTTGCCTAAGTCATCTTTTGATTTTTGACTTAGCAGGCTTTTCTTTGTATATATGTTTTTTCATTTTTTTTCTTTTTGAAAGATAATGACTGCCTCGCTTAATGATTGATGAACCATCATTGGCTTTTGATTGACATATCCAACACTTCTTTGATGTGTGCGGATGAACGCTTGTGGTTGAAACCTTTGTTGAAAGGTGTACCGAGTGATTCTCTTAAAATAGAATGCACGGCCAAATTAACTGAGAACTACCCTGCCCCAGGTTATGATTAAAGGTTTTAAATCGTTCAAGAAAGAAAAACTCCTACACCTTAGGCTCAAAGGGGTTGACTAGGGATTAACATCCTTATATTTCCACGTTTAGGAATTGAAACAATGCCCGTACATCGTCAGCATAGTCTGTTCAAAAGCATATTGTATGAGGTTGCGGTATCGTTTTCGTCATCCTCCCTTAAAAGGCTTACAACTTAGCAGGAATTGAGTATCACAAAACATATGCAAAGTAAAGACATAATTTAAAATGAGTGGTAACAGAGTAGTTTATTCAGGACAAACATATGCAATGCACTAATGATTATTATTAAGACAAATAATGTCTATCATAAGTTGAATGTTTAAACAAACAGAAAAAGAAACTGCAAATGAAAGTAAATTTAATGATCTAAAAAGTTCATCCTTCTAAACATTAATCAATCTTGTCGTGACTAGGAATGGGAGCAGTGATCACTACAGGAGTCTTGGGATGATTGAATTTAATTTCACCATCATCGATCATGTCTTGAATCTTGTTCCTCAATGTCCAACAATTGTCGGTGTCATGTCCAGGACTATTGGAATGATACGCACATCTTGCGTTGGGATTATAGCGTGGAGAGGAAGTGTTGGGATTCGCGGGAGGATCCTTTACAGTAATCAAGTTTGCTTTCAGCAGATATTGTAATGCTTGAGCCAGTGACATATTGATCTTTGTGAATTGACGCTTAGGTGCCTCTGTCTTGCGCCTTTGTTGTGGAACTGGTGTAGAGATTAGAATTGTCCCCACAGATTGGTTGTGTTCATTACGACTTTTCCGATTGTACACAGCATCAGCCATATGAGATTCCCCAGGTAAGTTGAAGTCAATGATCTGGTCGTCGATTAAATCTTGGATCTTATTCTTCAATAGCTAGCAATCGTTAGTGTCATGTCCAATATTGTCGGAGTGATAAGCACATCTTGCATTAGGGTTATACTGATGAGACAAAGTGTTAGGATTCCGAGGCGGATCCCTCAACGTAATTAGCCCTTTCTTCAACATCTGTTGTAATGCTTCAGCCAAAGTCATGTTGATCTTTGTGAATTGTCTTTTAGGCGCGTTATGTTTACGTTGTGGTTGTGATGCTGATGTAGAGATCAGAACTTCCCCAACCTGTTGGTTGCATTTGTCTCGACCTTTCAAGTTGTGCACAGCATTAGCCCTGTAAGGCTCTTCAGTAGAATTGAAGTCAATGATTCTGCCGTCAATTAAGTCTTGGATCTTATGCTTCAATGGTCCACAATCCTCCGTGTCATGACCAGGACTATTCGAATGATAAACACATCTCGCATGGTACTTATACCCAGGAGTGGGGTTGGTAGGAAATGAATATGGAGGCAATAGAGTTATTAAGTTCTGATCGAGCAGTTGTTGTAGAACTTGAGACAACGGCATGTGCAACGGAGTGAATGACCGCTTAGGTTTGGATTTCCATTTATCTTGCACACCTTTCTCCCTTTGTTGATCCTTCTCCTTCTCGGTCAGAAGTGCCTTTAATTCTTGCCCCTTGGCCAAGTGAAATATTATTTTTCGGAACTGGTTATTCTGAGCCTGAAGATGTTTGACAGATTGTTTGAGATCCATTTTCTCGCTGAAATAAACAGTAGAAAGATGAGGTATTTGCTTTTATGAAACCTGTGATGCGATGTTTATGAATGATATGATTATGCATATGCAATGTTTTCAATGACCTTAAAATTTAAATTTGCTTAAACAAGGAAGAAAGAACAAATTTATTAATAATAACAATAATAATAATTAACTTGTACTTAGTTATGGTTCTTTGCCACTTTTAGGCTTACAAAAGAAAACAAATAAGTAAAACAACTAGAAATAATAGTAATAAAATAAAACTCCTTCAAGTCTCCCATGGGCGTTTCCTCTTTGATCCAATGAAGTTGTTGATGCCTTGCTTCGCATGAAGTAGTCTTGTGAGTTCTAACACTTGTTTCTCTTTAGCACGGAATTGAGCCTCAAAAGTATCTCTTTCTTCTTTCAATTGAACCCATGACTTTTGTAGTTCTTCTAAGTCGGTAGGCATGTCCGGATGGAGAATAACCAAAGGAACCTTTTCTTCACATTCAGGTTTAACAATCATCCAGGTTCAACAATCACAGGTCTAACATAGGGATATGGCATGATAAAACGTTGAGCGCGAGTGCGCACCCATCTGAGATAAGGCTCTGAAGGAAGGGAGTTTTTTTGCCCCCAACTCTTGCTATCTACCTTGTACACTTTATTCCAAGCGCGTATGAACTCTCGGCGTTGGTTTTGAACATCTTCTTCATAGTTGAAGACAACCCCTTCAATAATCAAGTGATGCGGACCATCTCTGCGAGCATAACCAAACTGTCGTAGGGCCAATGAAGGGTTGTAGGTAATCCCCCCTCTAATGCCAAGGAGTGGCACATTAGGGAATTTCCCATAGTGATCAATAATAGTGACATACTCCTGAGATATGACGTGCCAACGAATATCTGAGTGAGAAAGTGACATGATTCTTCGAGACCATTGCATCTTTTGATCGTTTCTTACCACTGAACGAGGAAGGTGCGAAATAAACCACCTAGCTAGCAAAGGTGTGCAACACATACGAGTTCCTCGCTTCTTCATGATGCGGGAGTGAAGAGAGTGTAGAATATCTCCAAGTAGTGTAGGTACCGGATTGTGAGTCAAGAAAATCTTGATTGCGTGCACATCAATGAATTGATCAGGATTAGGAAATAATACCAAGCTATATATCAATAAAGCCAAAATATCTTCGAATGCATGGTAACTCATAGCTTTCAGGAATTGTCGAGCTTTACCAAATAAGAATTTGGCCGAGAGACCTTCGACTCCATTCTTGGTGTCCCAGTTGGAAGCAATGTCTGATCTCTTTAGGTGTAGCGCAGCAGCAATAGTCTCAGGTTTTGGAGTGCTCTCCAAACCAGTAAAGGGTAAATGATCAGAGATGGGTATACCAAGTAAATCCGAGAACTCCTCCAAGGTAGGTACCAACTGATAATCTGGAAAAGTAAAGCAATGATGCTCGGGATCGAAGAATTCGCATAAAACTCTCATCATATCTTCTTCAAATTGAGAGGTGACCAGTCGGAGTAGATAACCATGTCTTTCAGCAAACTTAGAATCTCCAGGAACTTCTAAGGCAAGCTCCTTGAGCTCAGAAGGTATCCCCACGAAGTTGAGTCGTACATAATCCCTAGTAGCAAAAGCCATGTCCTACAAAATAGTACAAATATAAATTTCTTGGTCCTTGAAATTGTTAGTGGATATGATATGCCATGATGTCATGATGCCAAGTAGATAACAAACACAAACCAGTCATACAATTACCTTAAGGGTAGGCTTGCATGAGGTTCATAGGTATATACCCTTTCTCCTTTCATTTAGTTGGTTCAACCTGTCCTAAAAGTAACCAGGTTCTATGGTGCTCATATCCCTGATCTTTCTCGCGGGCATTGTCTCAACATAGCGCTCAATCGGCCAGCCAAAAGCATCCCTTGAGTCCAATCTCAATGAGTGTAGCATCGAGTATCAACCGACTTCAGTCAGGAATCTGAAGCCAGCCATCTCGCTACTTCTTATAAGCCAAAGTCAAGTTCAACTAAGGTTCTAAAGGCGAATTAGTGCTCATGACACCACGCGGTAGTCAAATGTCTCCTCGATAAGATTCAAGGGCCATCAGGACAAACCAAAGTGTCGCACTAACGGTGGCCACCAGTTCAACCATAACGATACATGTCGTACAGCTTTCCTGGTCTCATGCCACATACTTAAGGTACACTAGATCCGGGTGTAGGACCTTTCACACAGCAGAATTCCCAAAACAGCCTTGGGAATTAAAACAGGCAAAACAAACAATTGAAAACATTTTAAGTGAATCCTAAACTTTTAAGGTAACCCCTCTTTTTAATCTTAAATCCCCAGCAAAGTCGCCAGTTCTGTAATACGGTGAACTGACTTTTTATCGAAATGTACGGTAAGCAAGAGTCGCCACCGGCTTTTATTTTATCCAAATATCAGAAAGGCTAAAAGAACAGAAAAAAACCTTTAAAAGAAATTTTGAGTTCGGGGGGTAATTTATGCAAAGGGAAGGTGTAAGGCACCCTTTGCATCCATGGCTTTCCATGGGCTCTTAATTGCTTTGCTCGTTTTTGAAAAGAAATGTAGAAAAAGTGAATACGGACTTTAGCTCGTAAATGAGCGTAGCCATTTTGAAGGTTTATGAGAAAGAATATGAAAAAGTTTTTAGCCAGAGCAAGGCAATTAGGGGCAATTACCTTATTAATGTAGAAAATCAGTTCTTTTAGCCTTTCAGGGTGAAAGGGTCTATCCATGCCATAAGAGGGTAGGAAGCCTTTCATTTGGAGGTTGAAGGGTCGTCGCAATATCGTTCGCCATAAGACTGTCCCATGCCATAAAGAGGCAGGTAGTCTAAGGGAAGGATCAGAATAGCCTTTCGTAGGCGACCAGAGGATACCTCAGCCTTTCGTAGGCAACTTCCGAGGATCGGGGTCATATTGGTGTATCGAAGGCAGCATCATTAAGGTCATGTGACCTTTGTATTTATCGAGGCAACATGGCTGAGGTATCCTCGTATTCGAGGGACATGGCTATTCTGCAAAGGCAACAAGGCAACAACGCAACAGGCAGCAAAGAGGTTACCTCAAAAGTGTGCGTGTGTGCAACAATCACGTGATTAGTTCATAATATATTATCTTATAATAATTAAGTGATTCTAATTTAATTCAGGGTTGCACTCCCTAAAATTACTAACCACATCAATCAATAAACAAATATAATTAAAGCAATACGGGGAAGGGGAAAAAGAAACCAGCGGAGGAAAGGGGAGATGAAACCAGCGGGTAATAATAAATAAATAAATAAATATAAGCAGAAGAATAAAGGAGATTAACGTTTAGAGTTACCGACTATTCGAGCTTTGACGGTTGGCAAACCCTGAAAAGGTGGGAAAAATAGCAAGCAAAAGTAGGGTGAGTGCATTATCAGTTCAGAGGCAGACATAGCTAACCCTAATCAAAAATAAAAGGATAAAAGAAATTAAAATAAATAGATAAACACTTAGCTTTGAATTTGATCTGGTATGGTTCGTAGTCGGGGGTTGACCCTGAAAATATTTGGCAAAGGCAGAAAAGTGAATGTAGGCAAGATTTATTTAAAGGCAAACCCTAATTAAAAGGAAACAAAATAAACTTTAAAATAATAATTAAATGGAATACTTAGCTTCGGATCTTGATCAGGCGCGTAGTCAGAAGGTATCTGAGAAGTCAATCCTAAAAAGAAGGCACAGAAAAAAGAAATATTTTTCAGTGTATGGAATGATCGTCGTAAACCCTGATTAGGGTACGAATTGAATAAAATAACGTAGACGATTTAATTAATTATTGGTCTCGCGACCTAATTAATTAAATCGAGAAGAGAAAATAAAATCAGACACAAAGGTATTTTTTTAGGAATTTTTTTAGAATTAAAATAAAATATATATGAATTTTTGAATAAATATGCATAAATAAATATAATTAAAATAAATAAGAAAATAATTTAAATAATATATATATATATATATATATATATATATATATATATATATATATATATATATATATATATATATATATATATATATATATATATAAAAGATAAATAATATAGATATTAATAAAATAAATAATTTAAATAACACATATATATTATAAAAGAAAAATAAATAAGTAAAAGAAAAAAAAGATAATAGACAAATAATGTATATATTTATAAAAAGTTTTTAGAAAATAAATTTATATTAAAAAAAGCAAACAAATGTGTATATATATATATATATATATATATATATATATATATATATATATAAAAATTCAAAGGAGTTTGTGTAATTAAAAATAACAAAATTTAAAGAAAACTTAACTTTCGATCCTGTGCGAGTAGGCGTTGCAGGTCCATGGTGCGCGTGCGTTCCCTGGTACGTTAGATGTAAAGCTAAGACAATCCAACGGATGGATGAGGAGGGTGCATGATATTGTCATGGAGCGAGGGGCATCAGATCCGAGGAAAGCCAAGCACAAGTGCGCGCCATTCTGGTTTTTGAACCAGCCAATCGCGTGATGACACGCATTCATCTTCTTCACGAATTCAGCCTGCAAATTTCGCTACCGTTTTGCTACGATTTTGGTTCGTAGCTGTTCTACCTGCAAATCAGAAAAGGCTACATACACGTAATAAATTTGGCGCGACCCCCCCATCCGGATCGTCCAGACCTCACGGTTATCCTGGTACTTGCAATTCATCCTAGTTTCGCCTAACGAGAAAAACCCCAATTCGAGTTTGTTAACCCTAACAATGGCAGCTCCTCATACATATGCTCAAACAATAATCAAACCGAATACAAACTATCACAACATCAAGATAGACACATGTATACACTCAAATTACATTAATTATGCATGAATTGATGGGATCGAAAAAAATCCAGAACCATGTAAACATAGGCTATGTATTCGTGAATAAGAACTTGTTAGCGTGTGCAAAGACTTTGAGATCGATCAAGGGACTTCAAGGAACGTGCCTATGCCTTCTGAATTCTTTGAATAGATCTCTAACTCCAAAACAACTTTCAATTTTTTCTCCTCTTGAATGTACTCGGATCTGGTTCTTTTGGCTGCAGAAAATTCTGAACCCTTGCATCTCTGTAGCTTCAGTACTTATATGAGAATGAATTAGGGCGAATCTTTTGAGTCCAATCCTTTAGTAGCTTGATTTGTAAGTTTGAGAAATTTGATTGAATTATGTTTCTAAATTTGATTCAAATCCAATCTTTTTCCATCAATTTGCCTTGCACGAATTTTATTGATTTGAGGAGCATAATTGGATTGGTTTTTGGCTTAAAATTAAAGCAAAATCATATCTTTCATTAATTTGTTATTTTATATAATCAAATCATGATTTAAATGAAAAAAAACATAAAATAATTAATAAAATATTATGAATTTTGAAAGACATATTTTTAGGTCGTTCATGGGCTTAAGGTGAAGATTAGATCAATAGAACATAGGCCCATTTGGAAAATTTTGGATTTTGGGACCTTTTCTTTTCACATTTTTCCCTTGAAATTGCTCAACTTTGACAAGGCCTATCTCCCTCAATTTTTGAGGTATGGAAGTGTTCTAGGACTTTTTAGAAACCTTAGAGAGTCCTCTACCCAGTGTCTTTGGTCTCATATCAAAATGGTTTTCCATGCTCCTTATATGTCCTTTTGAAAAAAGTGACTTTTTGTTGATCTCTGAAAAGGACCTATAATGTTTGGGTCCATATCTCTCAAATGAAGCATTTTTAGACTTGGCATGTGAGAGACAAAATTGTAGAGAATTCAATTTCCTTCAAGATGAGCTTTGGATGGAAAATTTCTGATGTTCCATGTGGGAGTTATGGCTGGTCAAAGTTCAGTTGACTTTCTCCTATACAAACCCTAATTTAGAAACTTTTTTATTTGTTGATTTTTGGTCTTTCCTTGATGAACCATGATCAATTATTGATCAAATGGTGAATGATACTTCAATATGAGGATCTTGACAAAAAAATCAGGAGTTTTGACTTTACTTTGACCACAGTTGACTTTTAGGTCAACCTAGTCAACTGTTGACTTTCTGAACATTTGGGTGATCAATCCTTTGAGCTGAGACTTGATACTTGTCACAGAGGTCATGTGAGGTATACTGAGCCATATGGGATGCCTTGGAACCATTGATTCATTGATTTTCCTTTGAACAAACCAAACCCTAGTTTTTGAGCCTTGTTTAGGAGAGTGTGTCTTGGAGCTTTGTGTATTGATTTGGATTTGAATAGGAGAAATAGTATGGGCAAATTTTGGGGTATGACATATACCTTTGGACATATTCTGAAGAGCTTCAAATTCAGCTTCAAGTCTTTTCTGCTTCTTCTTCTTCTCAAATACAGTCTTCACCTTCCCAAGAGAGATTTCTCTTCTTCTGGCAGTCTCCAGTCTCTCTTTCTCTCTATCCACAGCTTCTTGACCTTCAACTTCTTGAGTTGCTTCTTCTTGATTTTCTTCTTCTTGCTGATTCACAGCTTCTGGAATCTCTTCTTCCTCATCCGATTCTACTATTATCAATTTCCTTTTCTTTTTCTTCTTCTTTTCTAATTCCTTTCCATCTGCTCCATTTTTATTCTTCTTCAACTTTCTCTTCTTCTTCTTCTTCCTTCTCTCGGCAACTTCTTGTTCAGTATTTTCATTTTCAATTAAAACATCCTGATTTTCTTCATCAATAACTTCTCTTTCAGCAGCATTCTCATCAACTACTGCAACAGCTTCTTCTTGGGTTTCCTTCTCCTGGTTAACAGAAGGACGATCAAACTTGCGCTTTGTCCTTCTTTCTTTATTGCCAACAACTTCTGGTGCAACTTCTGAAACATCTTCTGAAACTACAGGCCTGGAAGTGGAAGCTTTCGTACGACCACCTTTAGCAGGGGCATCTTGAGCACTACCTTCCTTGAGAGTATCAAGATAAAGAGCCTTAACTTCTGGCAGCTCACTTCTGAAAAATGATTCAAACTCAGCAAGAACAGGGCTTCTTCTGCTTCTTGCTCCAGGGATTTTGGGTTCATGCTGTTGTAGCCCCTAAAGCTATTATGTCTTTTGTCCATGGAAGAATGGTAGTTATCACTGAGAACATTCTGAGAATGATGTTCGATTTAAGAAATCCCGAAGGTGTCTATGAATCTGATCAAAGAGTGGATTGGGATGAAGTTCTAACTGAACTTTACACAGATGTGAAGAAAAGAAAGCGTGTCAAAGATATGAAGGATCTTTACAAAGTCTGGACCAAGATTCTTCTAGGGTGCTTCTATCACAGGAAAGCAACCCATTCTCCAGATTTTGTCAACAAAGAGCAGCAATACATTCTGTACTGCATTGCCACTCAGAAGAAGGTTGATATTATCTACATAATTTTCAATCATATGTGGAATGTTGTAAGCGACTCCAGAAATGCCTTCAGAACGAAGAAAGGTAATATTATTCCCTTTGGAAGAATAATTACCAATCTTCTGGTTCATACCAAGACTGTTGAAGACTTGGAAGCTCAAGGAATTATCAAGGATCCTATTACTGATACAGGAAGCTGTTTGGTGATAATAGTTTGTTGCAAGAAGAAGGTAGTGGCAACAAAGTTTTTCAAATGAGTAATGGAGGGAAAGCTATGATAAAAAATGTAATCTATGTATCTTGAATGGAGTGCAACCTACCAAATGTTAGACAACTAGTCGAGAAAGGTTTCTCAGCTGTCATGAAAGATAGAGTTTTAAAGTTGTTCGACACCTAATACAATTTGGTATTAATATCTCCTCTATTGAAGAACAGGATGTTTAAGACCATGATTAGTTCCACGAAAGTACAATGTCTAGAAACTTTTGAGGACCACAAGTATAGTTGGTTGTGGCATTTGAGGTTTGACAAGTTCTAAGTCTTAAGATGCCTGACAAGTTCTTTGAAGGTTACTCAATCAACTGATTACTCAAGATATGGTTAGTGGTATTCCAAGTCTTAAGATGCCTGACAAGTTCTTTGAAGGTTGTTTAGTCAGAAAGCAATCCAAAAACTCTTGATTCGACTCTGCCAATGAGATCATCGTGCATACTTGAAGTGGTACACTCAAATGTATATGGTCCATTCAAAGAACATACCATTGGTGAAAACATATATTTTGTTTTGTTTGTCGATGAGTTTAGTCAAAAGTTGTTGCTCTATGTGATCAAGAGAAAGGTGAAGTATTTGAAATCTTCATACATTTTGGATGTGTATTCGCCACCTCCATCTGTTCGCAAAACTTTGATCTTCTTTTCACGAACATGGTGTCGATCATGAGTTAATTGCTCCTTATACGCCTCAACATAATGGAATTGCAGAAAGAATAAACAGAACCATACTAGATATGGCGAGATGCATGCTAAAGCAAAAGAATATGCCAAAATCCTTATGGGGTGAAGCTATTTTGTCCGCAGTTTATATCCTGAACAGGTGCCCTACCAAGAAGTTGAAGAGTAAGGTTCCTGAAGAAGTGTAGAGTAGCAAATGACCATTAATGAGTCATCTGAAGGTGTTTGGCTCTATGTGTTACAAGCATGTTCTTAATGCAAGAAGAAGGAAGCTTGATGACAAGAGTGAGCCTATGATTCTTGTAGGATATCATAAGACTAGTGCATACAGGCTATTTAATCCAGTTAATGTGTAGATTGTGTTGAGTCGAGATATTATGATTGATGAAAATTCTGCCTGGGATTGAAAATCGAGTAATTCAATCAACAAGCCATTGATGAGATCTGACTTCGACGAGGAAACTACCAAAGTTGAAGTTGATGAAATTGTCGAAGAACCAGTCAAAGTCAAAGCAGATGCCAACATTCGTGACACAGTCGAAGTCAAAGAGGGTGTGGCTAGAACAAGCCACAGACCTTAAAGAACTCGAATTCTTCCAACAAGACTTCAAGACTATGAAGTGGCTGGTGAAGATGAAGTCACACCAGATGGAGAATTAGTTCATTTTTCTTTACTTGCAAGTGCTGAACCAATCAAATATAGTGAAGCTTTAAATATTCAACAATGGCAGTTGGCTATGGTCAAAGAGTTACAGGCAATCGAAAGAAACAACAAATGGGAGTTAGTCGAATTGGCAGCACGTAAAAACTATCGATGTAAAGTGGGTATTCAAACTGAAACAAAATGTTGATGGGTTGATAGCAAGACATAAAGCAAGATTAGTAGCTTGAGGAATTCTTCAAAGAGCAGGGCTCGACTAATTTGAAGTATTTTCTCCAGTAGCAAGATTTGAGACTGTTCAACTTGTGGCAGCATTGGCATGCAACCAAGGCTGGTAGACATTTCACCTAGATATGAAGTCAACATTTTTTAATGGTCCTTTAGACGAAGAGGTCTATGTCACATAACCTCCTTGTTTTGTGATTCAGAAGGAAGCGAGTAAAGTATATAAGTTGCACAAAGCACTCTATAGTCTTAAGCAGACACCTAGGGCATGGAACAAGAAGATCGACTCATACTTAGTCGAATTAGGCTTTGTGAAATGCAAATCTGTGTATGGTGTCTATGCTCAGGTTGTGGCACAAAATATAACAATCATCTACTTATATGTCGGTGACTTGCTGGTAACTAGAAATAACTTGGAGAACTCGTCGAAGTTAAAAGAGTTGATGATGAAGGAATTTGAAATGTCGGATATGGGAAAATTGTCTTATTTCCTAGGCATGGAATTTCAAATTTCGAAGCAAGGTATGGTGCTGCATCAAAGGAAGTATGTCAAAGAGATACTTAAGAGATTCAGAATGGGTGATTCGAATCCTGCATCCTCACATGTCGAAACAAACTTGAAGTTGGAGAAGCATGGAGAGGAAGACAAAGTTAATGTAACTTTGTTCAAGAAAATTATCAAATCTCTGAGATATGTGTGCAACAATCGACCTGATATAGGTTTTGTAGTCGGATTAGTGAGCAGATACACGAGTAAACCAAGTGTGTCACACATGGATGCTGGAAGAAGAATTCTAAGATACATAAAAGGATCGATAGATTATGGAATTCTATTTCGACAAGACTCTGAAAGAGAAGAAGTAACAATTACTTGCTTTTCAGATGATGATTGGTATGGAGATAAAGAAGATCGAAGAAGCACAACTAGATATTTCTTTCAAGTATTTGCTGCCCCAATTTCATGGTGTTCGAAGAAACAACCCGTGGTGGCATTATCATCGCGTGAAGCTGAATATATAGCAGGATCTTATGCTGTATGTGATGCAATTTGGATCAGATCAGCACTTGAAGAAATGGAGGTTAAAGTGAAGAATCCTCTTGTGTTGCAAATCGATAATAAGTCAGCCTCAAATCAGGCAAAGAATCCAGTTCTGCATGGAAGGAGTAAGCATATCGAAGGTAGATTTCACTTTTTGAGGGAAAAGGTAAATCGAGGTGAACTTGAAGTTAGGCATTGCACGAGTGAAGCATAGTTGGCCGACATTTTCACCATAGGATTGAAGATCGACAGATTCCTAAATTTGAGAAAGAAATTAGGAATAGTTCAAATTGACTATTTATAGAGTTTTTTTCGATAACTTGGATTATAGGGGGTATGTTCATATATTATTGGTATTGATATATTATTGATATAATATCAAATATAATCTAATATAATAATATCAAATATAATCCAAGTTGTGTAAGCTCAAACCTAATCAGGGTTGTATATAAATAGTCATAGTCTGTATCATTATTTGTACAATTCAATTCAAGTCAATAATATAATCCTTATTTCCTTTATTCTCTCTATTCTTTCCTCACTAAAAGTGTCTCGCGCATTAACAAAGAGAATATAATAATGATTGAACAAAAAGGGAAACGGTTTATGGTTTTGTTGGAGGGTTTAGAACATAAAAGGTAAATGGTTTATGATTTTGTTGGAGGGTTTAGAACATAAAAGGGAAATGATTTATGGTTTTGTTGGAGGGTTTGGAACAAGGGAACGAGTCGGGTCTTTTATACAAAACTTCAGAAAGTTAATGTCTAAAATATGGGGAAAAATAATGTTTTTCATAAAAATAATTTTTTTCATAAAAATATGTTTTTTTAAAAGATCAATGTTTTATAAAATAAATACTTTTTTTCAAGAAAATAAATCTAGTTTCAAAACTGTTTTTTATTCAAGAAAAATTATTCTTTTTAAGAAACTATTTAAGAAAAAGGATGAGGTTTTGTGAAAAGTCTTCGATTTATAAGTGTATCTAATAGAAAATATAAAGAAATCATAGAGATTGAACTCCGAATCAATTATTTACACTCATTTAATTAAAAGGTTTAAATGTATTTTTATCTCCAATTTAAGTGTTTTTAATTCTCTATTTGAAAACTCAAATTTTTTTATCCTCAATTTTATTTTCTTTGAATCTATCATATAAGAAAATTATATGCTCTGGATTTTACCAAAATACCCTGCTTGCTCGTAAATTTGCCACATGGCTGTCTTGTCCATCCATCATTCTTTTTCTCTTTCTTCCAACATTTCACACCGTGTGAGTAAAATGATGATGACAATGTTATATAAAACCAGAATGTTGTATTATTTTAATGATTTTTAATTATTGTTTAATAGACTTTAATTATTTTAATTAATAATTAATATTATTCTAACTTATCAAAAAATACGAGAGTAGTACTATCATTTATATCTCTATATATTTTTATTTTTTAGTAAAAAAGACTAAATTGTTGTGTTACCTCTTAATTAATTAAATTAAAAAAAATCTTAATTAATATATTATTTTTAAATTTATTTTTCTTTTATATTTTTCATAAAACCTCAATTTAGGGAATAATAGAAATAAGTATGTTTTAAAAATGAGAAAATTCATCTCATACAAGTTAAAAACGTTTCAGATGTGTATGACCAAATTCTTATCATATAAATTGCTTTAATTATAATTTATTTTATTATCATACATGTCATGTATGAAAATTAATCAATTATTTTTGGTTACTTAATATTTAAATTTAAAAGTAAATATTTAAAATTTAATATTTATATAAATTAACAACATTAATATTATACTATTCAAAATATTGAAGTTACATATCAAAATATTGAATATTAACGGGAACATGAAGTTATTGTTCAAAATAATTTGAAATTAACGGGAATTTGAAGTTACTGATTAAAATATTGAATATTAACTGGAACATGAAATTACTGATCAAATTATTGAATATTAATGGGAACCTGAAGTTACTGATTAAAATATTGAATATTAACGGAAACAAGAAATTATTGATCAAATTAGTGAATATTAACGGGAAGCTGAATTTACTGATTAAAATATTTCATATTAACAGGAACATGAAATTACTGAACAAAAATATTGAATATTAACGGGAACATGAAATTACTGATCACAATATTAATTATTAACAGGAACCTGAAGTTACTGATTAAAATATTGAATATTAACAGGAACATGAAATTACTGATAAAAATATTGAATACTAACGGGAACATGAAGTTACTGATCACAATATTGAATATTAACGGGAACCTGAAGTTACTGGTTAAAATATTGAATATTAACAGGAACATGAAGTTACTGACCACAATATTGAATATTTACACGAACCTGGAGTTGCTGATTAAGATATTGAATATTAACGGGAACATGAAGTTACTGATCAAAATAGTGAATATTAACGAGAACATGAAGTTACTGATCACTGAATAATAACGGGAACCTAAAGTTACTGATTAAAATATTGAATATTAACGGGAACATGGAGTTACTGATCAAAATAGTGAATATTAACGGGAACATGAAGTTACTGATCACAATATTAAATACTAACGGGAACCTGAAGTTACTGATTAAAATATTGAATATTAACGGAAATATGAAGTTACTGATCAAATTAGTGAATATTAACAGGAACATGAAGTTACTGATCACAATATTGAATATTAACATGAATGTGAAATTATTGATTAAAATATTGAATACTAACGGAAACATGAAGTTTCTGATCAAAATAGTGCATATTAACGGAAACATAAAGTTACTGATCACAATATTGAATATTAAAGGGAACTTGAAGTTACTGATTAAAATATTGATTATTAACGGGAACATGAAGTTACTGATCAAAATAGTGAATATTAACGGGAACATGAAGTTACTGATCACAATATTGATTATTAACGGAAACTTGAAGTTAACAAAGGTTATTTAGACACAATTTAGTTTTGGTGCTTTCAATTTTATTCCTGATTTTTTTAGACACAATTTAATGTTAAATATTGTTATTTTTTTCCACAAAATATTAATTACTTTTAATAAATATTTTTTCTATTAAAAAATATACTTCTAAAACAAATGCACGTCTCATACCAAAACTCGTGCAAACGCACAGGTTTGTTACTAGATTATATTAATTTCATTTCCTTTTTCTGCTTTGGCAGTGATTATTAGAATAATAATAATTAATTTAAATTAGGCGACAATAACTATTAAGATGTTTCTTAGGAGATTTCACCATTACCATTATTATGTGTTCTGTCAAAGAATAAAAGGAAAGGCGTGGAGAGAAAGTAAAAGAAAAAGTAGAATATAATAATAATGGAACACAAAAGGGAAAGGGTTTTTGCTTTTGTTTGTGGGTTTGGAATAAGGGAACGGGTCGGGTCTCTTACACAAAACTTCTCAAAGTCAAAGTCTAAAATATGAGGAAAAATAATATTTTTTAGAAAAATATGTTTTTTTGATAAAGATCAATGTTTTATAAAATAAATACTTTTTTTAAATAAAATAAATATAGTTTCTAAACTTTTTTTGATTCAAGAACATTTATTCTTTTTAAAAAAACTATTTAAGAAAAAGGATGAGGTTTTGTGAAAAGTTGTCGATTTATAAGTGTATATAATAGAAAATATAAAGAAATATTGCTCATAGAGATTGAACTCCGAATAAATTGTTTACACTCATTTAATTACAAGGTTTAAATGTATTTTTTATCTCCAAATTAAGTGTTTTTAATTTTTTAATTCTCTCTTTGAAAACTCAAACTTTTTTATCCTTAATTTTATTTTCTTTCAACTTTTTTAATTTTTTTTCTTTTTCAGCTTTGGCAGTGATTATTAGAATAAAAAAATTATTTTAAATGACGTGACAATAATTATTAAGATGTTTTTTAGGAAACTTCAACATTGCCATTGTTATGTGTTCTCTCAACAAAGAAAAAGAAAGGCGTAGAGAGAAAGCGGAAGAAAGAGTATAATATTGAGAGAAAAAGAATATAATAATAATGGAATACAAAAGGGAAAAGTTTTTGATTTTGTTGTTGCATTTGGAACAAGCGAACGACTTGGGCCTCTTACACAAAACTTCTTAAAGTCTAAACTATTTTTAAAAAAATATATATTATGGGAGAAAAATAATACTTTTTCATAAAATATGTTTTTTTAAAAAGATCAATCTTTATAAAATAAATACTTTTTCAAGAAAATAAATATAGTTTCTAAACTTTTTTTAAGTAAAAAAAAATTATTCATTTTAAAAAATAGGATGAAATGTTTTTAAAAGTTGTTGATTTATAAGTGTATTTAATGAAAAATATAAAGAAATGTTGCTCATAGATATTGAACTTCGAATCAATTGTGTATACTCATTTAATTAAAAGGTTTAAATGTATTTTGATATCCAATTTAAGTGTTTTAATTTTTTTAATTCTCTATTTGAAAACTCAAATTTTTTTATCCTCAATTTTATTTTCTTTGAATTTTTTTATTTCCATTTCTTTTTGAGATGTATTAGATTAAAAAATTATATTAAAAGAGGTGACAATAATTATTAAGTTAAAAAATAAAAAATCACCAGTCAATACTTATAATATTTTAAATGATATTTTTATAAAAATTTAAAAAAATCAACATTATATTATAATTTATAAAATAATATTCAATAAAATAATACATTTAATTCAAATTAATTTTTTGATATTTTCTTTCAAACAAATATTTAATTCTTGATAACTTAAAATACTAAAAATATTTATATTTTGATAACTTATTAATTATAATTTATATAAAAATCCAAAAAAAAACTTAATTCTTCAAAAATAAAATAATATTAAATCTAATTTTGATAACTTTTATATTAAAATTTTTCCTTAAACATTTTCAAAATCTAAAAGAATGGAGTTGGATGTTCTAACATCCTGCTTGTGGTTATGTTTGCACAATGTCGTGTTGGATGTTCTAACATCCTGCTTGTGTCTTGTGGTATGAGTTATAAGCATAGTTGTGTCTTGTGCTCTGAGTTATGTGATCTTTCATTCTGAAAGTACAGGGTGGTAAATTGGAACCGTGTTTGAGGAGGAGTATCTCTTATCTTCTTCCTCATGTACATTGTGTTTGATGGGGAGCATTTCTTATCTTCTTCCTCATGTACAAAATTTACATGTTTAACTTGTAGCTTATGTTTGTGTAACTGCGTATTAATTAACATATATTTGTGCAGTTTGGTCTTTGGTTGTTTTAGCCAAAATTTGCCAAAGGAAGAGAATGTTAGATTCATGATTTTGGGATTGACAGAATTTTGCTAAAACATGGTGCTTGAAAGATGTTATGCAAGATGTCATAACATCTTGATCTTCTGATACAACTGAGTATGAGCTTACATTAAAAACCAGATGTCCTGACTGATGTCGTGACATTCTGTACCAGAACTTTAGAACAAGCTGTTTGAAATCTTTACAAATTTTATTTGTTTTAAATTGATTCTGTGATATTTCTTTTGGTTATATCTCAGTGATTTATGCAGGTCAAGAAGATTTAATCTGGAACAAGAGAATCAAATATCCTCCAGAATTAAAGTTTCTAAAATAGAATAATTGAGACAATATTTTTTTCAATATTAAAAAAGATTTCTCTGCAGATTTGTTACAACTCTCAGCTTGTGGATCAAGTAAACTGTTCTGAAGCCCATCGACTGTTGAAGACTATTTCAAGAGATCCCTAGACTTAATGTAACTAAGTTCTCAAAGAAGTATGCCGCACTCATGCTAACGAGAAATTTTCTGAGTATCTGAATGCTGTCATCACTCTTGTGATGGATCTCTTGGCTCTAAAACCTCCACTAGTCATCAGCAACACTTCCGGTTCTACATCTTCTGAGCATATGGATATTGATGATAATCAAGCAAATTCCTTGGCCTTGATAAAGCATATTTCAAGTGATGTGCCTAAAGACATCTGTGAAGGAAGAATACCAACGTGGGAAGTAAATGCTGATCAGGTGACTCCCAAGGTTCTCACTGTTTCATTTGTACTTGCAAGCGTTGCAAATGATAATTCTGCTAAGATGCTTGAAACGCTAAATGAACTTAAGAAGGAAAATGCAGAAGTTAGAAAAAGACTGGACAGGCAGGATGCAACCAACGGGAAATTCGAATCCTGGATGACGAGACAAGAGGAGTCTACAAATGAAATCAAAAATCTTCTTCTATCTCTTGTTCCCAAACAACCTTAGATTATGTCTCTACTTAAACGTCTTCTATAGTTCTAGTTGTGTGTATATCAATACTTTGCTTAGTGTGTGATTTATGAATGACTTTGTGTGCTTTGTTTTATACTCCTTGCCTGCAATCATTTACAGCATCAACAATTTTATAAGTAACCATATAAGTGAAAAATATTAGAAATTTTGAAGTTAGTTCCCTTATTAAAATTGACATGCTAGGGATTTTTAAATCATAAATTAATAGGATTATCAAATTCAGGGGGAAAAAATTAGTGCACCTAATGTAACACCCCAAATCTACCCAACAAATATTTAATAAAATCAGAGTGCGGAAATTCAATATACAATTGGGATGTCACATTCAACGTAAAACAACAAACAACTTAATCACATATATCATAGATACATAGCACATAACTCGGATGAACCGATAAAACCTGTTTACTCTTTTAAAAATAAAACAACTTTTATTAATAATAATAATATCAATTATTCAACTTCACTTCGCATAATATTTTTATTAAACTAAAACAAATTCACCAACATCATATTACTTCATAAATTCCACTTAAAAGTTAACAACTTATAGTTATAACAACAATTAAAAGACAATCGTTCATCCCCCCGAGTGCTACGTATCAGAGCAAGACACTAACTCGAATAACAGCAACTAAAGACTTCATAAAATCACTTCAAACTTCCACCACTATCTTGAGTACCTGTCAATTTCCCATGGTAGGGAAACATCATTCAGAAGGGTGAGATATCCAACAATATAAACAAGCGTATGATAAATAATATATTAAGATTAGATCATACAACTTCACCACTTCATACTTATTCAAACAACAGTTATAATAACAAATAGCAACAACAGTTATAGTAATTACTTACCAACAACAAGTATAATAACAATTATCATCAACAAGTATAACAACAACAACTTATAACAACAACAACAACGTAATAACAACAACTTCAAATGCGACTCAACTGTGCAAATGCATGTGGTACCATTGGAGCAGAACTCCCAACTTAAACATATGCCAGGTTATCGAGGCATTTCAACTTAAACAGGTGCCATCAAGGCCAACTTAAACAGGTGCCGTCAAGGCCAACTTAAACATTTTGCCAATCCAGGCCAACGTAATATGCAAATGTATGCATGCAACAATAACAACAACTACAACGTCACAACACAACAATGCAACAACCGCAAACAACTTAATCAACTTTGGTCATAAGACCTGCAACTTAATCAACGCATCATCAATAACTTAAACAACATTGGTCATAAGACCTGCAAATTAATCAACGTATCAACAACAACAACCAGAACAACATCGACGAAAAAAACAACTTAAACATGCATCAATTACATCAACTTAATCATTACAAAACAGCCCCTAAACATCTAGGTACTAATTCTTCAATTTATTAATTAATCTACTACCAACAATTCTTATCATTCTAATTCCAATTCTACTATTCGTTAATTCTATTATTAGTTCCAATTATGATACTAATTCAGCCTGCTACATATATCATCGTTATTACTACTGCTATTTCTTCTTCACACCAATTCCATCTTTATACAACTTAATCCATTAACTACATATCTCATCACTAAGAATCATCACTATGATTTCTACTAATTAAATTAATCAATTCCAACATTATAATATTCTAATTAATTTAAACCAATTTCTTCACTAATAATAATTATAATTCTTCTCAAGTTAATCCTACTAAGGCTTGATCCCAACAACCAACATAAAACATCAACAGCCAGAAATCAAAACATATTTCTAAAACTCGTATAGCACGCGCCGCGATCCTCTCTATGCGCCGCGAACACCACAGAAACCTTCAGTTCACGCCGCGTCCAAACCTTGGCGCTTACCTGCGCTGACAACATCTTCCAACAAAATTAAAACTCAATTTTCTTCCTTCGATTCCAGTACAATTCAATTTCGACCATCACAGGAACATAGCAATATTATAGTTATACTCCACCAACATCTAGCAATTTTCTACAACTAATTCCTCAATAATAATAATTATAAACCCTAGGTTAATTTCCCACAACCATTGATTGAACTTTTATAACCTTATTCACAGACGTCAATCAATTTCAACATTCAACAATACAATCCCAACACATAAAACAGAGGCAACCATACAATCATAATCCCCACATATCATTCATCATAATCCCGTTTATAGAGCTAGAACCCCACCCTTACCTTGGATATGAGATTGCTCTATTCTCCCGGTTGCCATAGCTTATGCCGCCACTTCCAACTTTTCTCCGAAAATCTTTTCTAACAACGTGCAAAGATGCACCAAAAACCTGTTCGGAAATCACTTTGTTAGACGGACTTAAAATCATCAAAACGAAAATCGCTCCGATAAGAAGTTACCTCTACGAGTCAGGAACGTTGTGTCTAAGAACCGCGACGATCCAACGGTTGGATTGGGAGAAACGTCCGTTTTACTAAGGTGTCTCACTGCAGAAACTTGCTGCGAAAATTGGACTTCCTCTAGCTTTTCTCTTCCGCCATGGCTCTCTTCTTCACCTCTCATCTTTCTCCAACTTTTCTTCTTTCTCCACGTCTACTGAGACCTAACTCCTCTTCTTATTTCCTTTATTTTATTATAATTATTATTATAATTATAATCTTCATTTGGGCTTACTAATTAACACCCCCATGATTACTATCACCAACGCAACGTCTAAGCCCACTTAAATAAAACACTCTCATAATCCATAATATTAATTCTATTATTATTTCTCTCCACCAAATTGACTAACTACCGACTATAAAATAAATCGTCCGAACCACCAACTCAACATATTCAATATCATTCTCTACGGCTTAAATCAACTTAAATTAATAATAGTCCATTATAGTAATATTATCTCTAATATTATTCTCCGATTAAACCGACTAATTTCTTGATCATTAATTTATCCGCCCAACACAATGTATAATTCCAATTACGCATCTTATAATAATGTCAATAATTCTAACTTCGACTAATTCCAACAAATAATTTCCTTATACAATTTAATTATATAAATAATTAAATTCCGGGTGTTACAACTCTCCCCCACTTAGAATATTTTTGTCCTCGAAAATTCTATCCACCAACTCCTACCTCAACTTCATTCCACATCATCATTTTGCCAGGTCACTCCCATAATAACCTCAAAGTAACCAATTTAATCAACTTCGTGATATCTCAGGATATCACTCGCCACCTATGGTAACCAACAACAACATTACTGCAACAACGACTAAATTATTATAATACTAATCTGACAACATAACTTGACCGATAACCACTAAACTCATCATTGACCAATGACTTACAAGAAATCCTATTTCAATCAGCACTATTTACAAGGAAACACGACACTTTGACACATCACGCTTCAGCTGCACAACTCTGATCATCCATCTTAATTCACCGTCCTCATTAGAGTTTCTATCAACTTATAATTTACAAGCTTTACCCGAGCCTCAGTTTTTTTTCCTCAACATTAAACGCTTTCTGCATCATCGAGATAGTAAAATAAGTCTATAACATCCAATACAATTATGTCTACTATCAACAAGAGATTAAGGGTGATCAAGTCCTTAATTTGTCAATAAATATCCGACAATCGTAATGGAGTATAACCATTATTACAAACTACAAAATGTTCCTTCAGAAATTGCACTCACACCACCAAAAGCATCATAGTTCAACATCTGCAAAACCATCTGAATCCGCTAACACCGACGTCTTACGACTTCATACTACCACACGCCTTGTGATACTATCAGAACAAAATTCCCTTGTGCTATCATCATCAGCACTCCTCATTCTTGAAGTTATGCTCTTCGTACTTCTAACAACTGCAACAACTCTTATAATTACTTACTAACAATCCATAACAAGATCTGTAATAATCCTACAGTTAATCATTGTCCCTTCGTCAACAGTTGACACGATATCTACTCAAACGGACAATTTCATTTCTTTCCAACATAATCCTGCCACCAATAAATTTGTTATAGATGCTGCCACTATTTTTATAAGAAAATTCATCTCGTTAGATTTCCAACGCTTCAAACGGGACTCAAATCGGTCGTCTAGAACTCCAGTTATGAATTTTCGAAGTTTCACAACGATTCAGAAATTTTCCTGCGTTTTGCTTACGGAAATTTCACTCAAAAACTCATTTTCTTCAACTTAATCACTTTCCAAACAGTCCTTAACATAACTCCTCGCTCCCAAACTTTTTATAACTCGAGAGCCAATTCTTTTGGTGAACTTCAGTTTCCGAAACACCAAGATAACAATCCTCTCTACAACTTCCAACTAAAACACATCTGAGAAGCAACGCTTCTCCCCCAGTTTTCTCAAACTAATACCTGCAACAACCAGAAAACAACAAGTACTGACAGTGTTTCACACACTTGTCGCGTACAAAGGAATAAACAACAATAGACGACTCTGGCCGAACAGACCGACCTGCTCTGATACAAATTGTAACAGCCCAAATCTACCCAACGAATATTTAATAAAATCAGAGTGCGGAAATTCAATATACAATTGGGATGTCACATTCAACGTAAAACAACAAACAACTTAATCACATATATCATAGATACATGGCACATAACTCGGATGAACCGATAAAACCTGTTTACTCTTTTAAAAGTAAAACATTTTTTATTAATAATAATAATATCAATTATTCAACTTCACTTCGCATAATATTTTTATTAAACTAAAACAAATTCACCAACATCATATTACTTCATAAATTCCACTTAAAAGTTAACAACTTATAGTTATAACAACAATTAAAAGACAATCGTTCATCCCCCCGAGTGCTACGTATCAGAGCAAGACACTAACTCGAATAACAGCAACTAAAGACTTCATAAAATCACTTCAAACTTCCACCACTATCTTGAGTACCTGTCAATTTCCCATGGTAGGGAAACATCATTCAGAAGGGCGAGATATCCAACAATATAAACAAGCGTATGATAAATAATATATTAAGATTAGATCATACAACTTCACCACTTCATACTTATTCAAACAACAGTTATAATAACAAATAGCAACAACAGTTATAGTAATTACTTACCAACAACAAGTATAATAACAATTATCAGCAACAAGTATAACAACAACAACTTATAACAACAACAACAACGTAATAACAACAACTTCAAATGCGACTCAACTGTGCAAATGCATGTGGTACCATTGGAGCAGAACTCCCAACTTAAACATATGCCAGGTTATCGAGGCATTTCAACTTAAACAGGTGCCATCAAGGCCAACTTAAACAGGTGCCGTCAAGGCCAACTTAAACATTTTGCCAATCCAGGCCAACGTAATATGCAAATGTATGCATGCAACAATAACAACAACTACAACGTCACAACACAACAATGCAACAACCGCAAACAACTTAATCAACTTTGGTCATAAGACCTGCAACTTAATCAACGCATCATCAATAACTTAAACAACATTGGTCATAAGACCTGCAAATTAATCAACGTATCAACAACAACAACCAGAACAACATCGACGAAAAAAACAACTTAAACATGCATCAATTACATCAACTTAATCATTACAAAACAGCCCCTAAACATCTAGGTACTAATTCTTCAATTTATTAATTAATCTACTACCAACAATTCTTATCATTCTAATTCCAATTCTACTATTCGTTAATTCTATTATTAGTTCCAATTATGATACTAATTCAGCCTGCTACATATATCATCGTTATTACTACTGCTATTTCTTCTTCACACCAATTCCATCTTTATACAACTTAATCCATTAACTACATATCTCATCACTAAGAATCATCACTATGATTTCTACTAATTAAATTAATCAATTCCAACATTATAATATTCTAATTAATTTAAACCAATTTCTTCACTAATAATAATTATAATTCTTCTCAAGTTAATCCTACTAAGGCTTGATCCCAACAACCAACATAAAACATCAACAGCCAGAAATCAAAACATATTTCTAAAACTCGTATAGCACGCGCCGCGATCCTCTCTATGCGCCGCGAACACCACAGAAACCTTCAGTTCACGCCGCGTCCAAACCTTGGCGCTTACCTGCGCTGACAACATCTTCCAACAAAATTAAAACTCAATTTTCTTCCTTCGATTCCAGTACAATTCAATTTCGACCATCACAGGAACATAGCAATATTATAGTTATACTCCACCAACATCTAGCAATTTTCTACAACTAATTCCTCAATAATAATAATTATAAACCCTAGGTTAATTTCCCACAACCATTGATTGAACTTTTATAACCTTATTCACAGACGTCAATCAATTTCAACATTCAACAATACAATCCCAACACATAAAACAGAGGCAACCATACAATCATAATCCCCACATATCATTCATCATAATCCCGTTTATAGAGCTAGAACCCCACCCTTACCTTGGATATGAGATTGCTCTATTCTCCCGGTTGCCATAGCTTATGCCGCCACTTCCAACTTTTCTCCGAAAATCTTTTCTAACAACGTGCAAAGATGCACCAAAAACCTGTTCGGAAATCACTTTGTTAGACGGACTTAAAATCATCAAAACGAAAATCGCTCCGATAAGAAGTTACCTCTACGAGTCAGGAACGTTGTGTCTAAGAACCGCGACGATCCAACGGTTGGATTGGGAGAAACGTCTGTTTTACTAAGGTGTCTCACTGCAGAAACTTGCTGCGAAAATTGGACTTCCTCTAGCTTTTCTCTTCCGCCATGGCTCTCTTCTTCACCTCTCATCTTTCTCCAACTTTTCTTCTTTCTCCACGTCTACTGAGACCTAACTCCTCTTCTTATTTCCTTTATTTTATTATAATTATTATTATAATTATAATCTTCATTTGGGCTTACTAATTAACACCCCCATGATTACTATCACCAACGCAACGTCTAAGCCCACTTAAATAAAACACTCTCATAATCCATAATATTAATTCTATTATTATTTCTCTCCACCAAATTGACTAACTACCGACTATAAAATAAATCGTCCGAACCACCAACTCAACATATTCAATATCATTCTCTACGGCTTAAATCAACTTAAATTAATAATAGTCCATTATAGTAATATTATCTCTAATATTATTCTCCGATTAAACCGACTAATTTCTTGATCATTAATTTATCCGCCCAACACAATGTATAATTCCAATTACGCATCTTATAATAATGTCAATAATTCTAACTTCGACTAATTCCAACAAATAATTTCCTTATACAATTTAATTATATAAATAATTAAATTCCGGGTGTTACAACTCTCCCCCACTTAGAATATTTTTGTCCTCGAAAATTCTATCCACCAACTCCTACCTCAACTTCATTCCACATCATCATTTTGCCAGGTCACTCCCATAATAACCTCAAAGTAACCAATTTAATCAACTTCGTGATATCTCAGGATATCACTCGCCACCTATGGTAACCAACAACAACATTACTGCAACAACGACTAAATTATTATAATACTAATCTGACAACATAACTTGACCGATAACCACTAAACTCATCATTGACCAATGACTTACAAGAAATCCTATTTCAATCAGCACTATTTACAAGGAAACACGACACTTTGACACATCACGCTTCAGCTGCACAACTCTGATCATCCATCTTAATTCACCGTCCTCATTAGAGTTTCTATCAACTTATAATTTACAAGCTTTACCCGAGCCTCAGTTTTTTTTCCTCAACATTAAACGCTTTCTGCATCATCGAGATAGTAAAATAAGTCTATAACATCCAATACAATTATGTCTACTATCAACAAGAGATTAAGGGTGATCAAGTCCTTAATTTGTCAATAAATATCCGACAATCGTAATGGAGTATAACCATTATTACAAACTACAAAATGTTCCTTCAGAAATTGCACTCACACCACCAAAAGCATCATAGTTCAACATCTGCAAAACCATCTGAATCCGCTAACACCGACGTCTTACGACTTCATACTACCACACGCCTTGTGATACTATCAGAACAAAATTCCCTTGTGCTATCATCATCAGCACTCCTCATTCTTGAAGTTATGCTCTTCGTACTTCTAACAACTGCAACAACTCTTATAATTACTTACTAACAATCCATAACAAGATCTGTAATAATCCTACAGTTAATCATTGTCCCTTCGTCAACAGTTGACACGATATCTACTCAAACGGACAATTTCATTTCTTTCCAACATAATCCTGCCACCAATAAATTTGTTATAGATGCTGCCACTATTTTTATAAGAAAATTCATCTCGTTAGATTTCCAACGCTTCAAACGGGACTCAAATCGGTCGTCTAGAACTCCAGTTATGAATTTTCGAAGTTTCACAACGATTCAGAAATTTTCCTGCGTTTTGCTTACGGAAATTTCACTCAAAAACTCATTTTCTTCAACTTAATCACTTTCCAAACAGTCCTTAACATAACTCCTCGCTCCCAAACTTTTTATAACTCGAGAGCCAATTCTTTTGGTGAACTTCAGTTTCCGAAACACCAAGATAACAATCCTCTCTACAACTTCCAACTAAAACACATCTGAGAAGCAACGCTTCTCCCCCAGTTTTCTCAAACTAATACCTGCAACAACCAGAAAACAACAAGTACTGACAGTGTTTCACACACTTGTCGCGTACAAAGGAATAAACAACAATAGACGACTCTGGCCGAACAGACCGACCTGCTCTGATACAAATTGTAACAGCCCAAATCTACCCAACGAATATTTAATAAAATCAGAGTGCGGAAATTCAATATACAATTGGGATGTCACATTCAACGTAAAACAACAAACAACTTAATCACATATATCATAGATACATGGCACATAACTCGGATGAACCGATAAAACCTGTTTACTCTTTTAAAAGTAAAACATTTTTTATTAATAATAATAATATCAATTATTCAACTTCACTTCGCATAATATTTTTATTAAACTAAAACAAATTCACCAACATCATATTACTTCATAAATTCCACTTAAAAGTTAACAACTTATAGTTATAACAACAATTAAAAGACAATCGTTCATCCCCCCGAGTGCTACGTATCAGAGCAAGACACTAACTCGAATAACAGCAACTAAAGACTTCATAAAATCACTTCAAACTTCCACCACTATCTTGAGTACCTGTCAATTTCCCATGGTAGGGAAACATCATTCAGAAGGGCGAGATATCCAACAATATAAACAAGCGTATGATAAATAATATATTAAGATTAGATCATACAACTTCACCACTTCATACTTATTCAAACAACAGTTATAATAACAAATAGCAACAACAGTTATAGTAATTACTTACCAACAACAAGTATAATAACAATTATCAGCAACAAGTATAACAACAACAACTTATAACAACAACAACAACGTAATAACAACAACTTCAAATGCGACTCAACTGTGCAAATGCATGTGGTACCATTGGAGCAGAACTCCCAACTTAAACATATGCCAGGTTATCGAGGCATTTCAACTTAAACAGGTGCCATCAAGGCCAACTTAAACAGGTGCCGTCAAGGCCAACTTAAACATTTTGCCAATCCAGGCCAACGTAATATGCAAATGTATGCATGCAACAATAACAACAACTACAACGTCACAACACAACAATGCAACAACCGCAAACAACTTAATCAACTTTGGTCATAAGACCTGCAACTTAATCAACGCATCATCAATAACTTAAACAACATTGGTCATAAGACCTGCAAATTAATCAACGTATCAACAACAACAACCAGAACAACATCGACGAAAAAAACAACTTAAACATGCATCAATTACATCAACTTAATCATTACAAAACAGCCCCTAAACATCTAGGTACTAATTCTTCAATTTATTAATTAATCTACTACCAACAATTCTTATCATTCTAATTCCAATTCTACTATTCGTTAATTCTATTATTAGTTCCAATTATGATACTAATTCAGCCTGCTACATATATCATCGTTATTACTACTGCTATTTCTTCTTCACACCAATTCCATCTTTATACAACTTAATCCATTAACTACATATCTCATCACTAAGAATCATCACTATGATTTCTACTAATTAAATTAATCAATTCCAACATTATAATATTCTAATTAATTTAAACCAATTTCTTCACTAATAATAATTATAATTCTTCTCAAGTTAATCCTACTAAGGCTTGATCCCAACAACCAACATAAAACATCAACAGCCAGAAATCAAAACATATTTCTAAAACTCGTATAGCACGCGCCGCGATCCTCTCTTTGCGCCGCGAACACCACAGAAACCTTCAGTTCACGCCGCGTCCAAACCTTGGCGCTTACCTGCGCTGACAACATCTTCCAACAAAATTAAAACTCAATTTTCTTCCTTCGATTCCAGTACAATTCAATTTCGACCATCACAGGAACATAGCAATATTATAGTTATACTCCACCAACATCTAGCAATTTTCTACAACTAATTCCTCAATAATAATAATTATAAACCCTAGGTTAATTTCCCACAACCATTGATTGAACTTTTATAACCTTATTCACAGACGTCAATCAATTTCAACATTCAACAATACAATCCCAACACATAAAACAGAGGCAACCATACAATCATAATCCCCACATATCATTCATCATAATCCCGTTTATAGAGCTAGAACCCCACCCTTACCTTGGATATGAGATTGCTCTATTCTCCCGGTTGCCATAGCTTATGCCGCCACTTCCAACTTTTCTCCGAAAATCTTTTCTAACAACGTGCAAAGATGCACCAAAAACCTGTTCGGAAATCACTTTGTTAG
Source organism: Vicia villosa (assembly GCF_029867415.1). Lineage (NCBI taxonomy): Eukaryota > Viridiplantae > Streptophyta > Magnoliopsida > Fabales > Fabaceae > Vicia > Vicia villosa. The sequence continues at coordinate 143,192,080 of NC_081182.1, forward strand.
ACGGACTTAAAATCATCAAAACGAAAATCGCTCCGATAAGAAGTTACCTCTACGAGTCAGGAACGTTGTGTCTAAGAACCGCGACGATCCAACGGTTGGATTGGGAGAAACGTCCGTTTTACTAAGGTGTCTCACTGCAGAAACTTGCTGCGAAAATTGGACTTCCTCTAGCTTTTCTCTTCCGCCATGGCTCTCTTCTTCACCTCTCATCTTTCTCCAACTTTTCTTCTTTCTCCACGTCTACTGAGACCTAACTCCTCTTCTTATTTCCTTTATTTTATTATAATTATTATTATAATTATAATCTTCATTTGGGCTTACTAATTAACACCCCCATGATTACTATCACCAACGCAACGTCTAAGCCCACTTAAATAAAACACTCTCATAATCCATAATATTAATTCTATTATTATTTCTCTCCACCAAATTGACTAACTACCGACTATAAAATAAATCGTCCGAACCACCAACTCAACATATTCAATATCATTCTCTACGGCTTAAATCAACTTAAATTAATAATAGTCCATTATAGTAATATTATCTCTAATATTATTCTCCGATTAAACCGACTAATTTCTTGATCATTAATTTATCCGCCCAACACAATGTATAATTCCAATTACGCATCTTATAATAATGTCAATAATTCTAACTTCGACTAATTCCAACAAATAATTTCCTTATACAATTTAATTATATAAATAATTAAATTCCGGGTGTTACAACTCTCCCCCACTTAGAATATTTTTGTCCTCGAAAATTCTATCCACCAACTCCTACCTCAACTTCATTCCACATCATCATTTTGCCAGGTCACTCCCATAATAACCTCAAAGTAACCAATTTAATCAACTTCGTGATATCTCAGGATATCACTCGCCACCTATGGTAACCAACAACAACATTACTGCAACAACGACTAAATTATTATAATACTAATCTGACAACATAACTTGACCGATAACCACTAAACTCATCATTGACCAATGACTTACAAGAAATCCTATTTCAATCAGCACTATTTACAAGGAAACACGACACTTTGACACATCACGCTTCAGCTGCACAACTCTGATCATCCATCTTAATTCACCGTCCTCATTAGAGTTTCTATCAACTTATAATTTACAAGCTTTACCCGAGCCTCAGTTTTTTTTCCTCAACATTAAACGCTTTCTGCATCATCGAGATAGTAAAATAAGTCTATAACATCCAATACAATTATGTCTACTATCAACAAGAGATTAAGGGTGATCAAGTCCTTAATTTGTCAATAAATATCCGACAATCGTAATGGAGTATAACCATTATTACAAACTACAAAATGTTCCTTCAGAAATTGCACTCACACCACCAAAAGCATCATAGTTCAACATCTGCAAAACCATCTGAATCCGCTAACACCGACGTCTTACGACTTCATACTACCACACGCCTTGTGATACTATCAGAACAAAATTCCCTTGTGCTATCATCATCAGCACTCCTCATTCTTGAAGTTATGCTCTTCGTACTTCTAACAACTGCAACAACTCTTATAATTACTTACTAACAATCCATAACAAGATCTGTAATAATCCTACAGTTAATCATTGTCCCTTCGTCAACAGTTGACACGATATCTACTCAAACGGACAATTTCATTTCTTTCCAACATAATCCTGCCACCAATAAATTTGTTATAGATGCTGCCACTATTTTTATAAGAAAATTCATCTCGTTAGATTTCCAACGCTTCAAACGGGACTCAAATCGGTCGTCTAGAACTCCAGTTATGAATTTTCGAAGTTTCACAACGATTCAGAAATTTTCCTGCGTTTTGCTTACGGAAATTTCACTCAAAAACTCATTTTCTTCAACTTAATCACTTTCCAAACAGTCCTTAACATAACTCCTCGCTCCCAAACTTTTTATAACTCGAGAGCCAATTCTTTTGGTGAACTTCAGTTTCCGAAACACCAAGATAACAATCCTCTCTACAACTTCCAACTAAAACACATCTGAGAAGCAACGCTTCTCCCCCAGTTTTCTCAAACTAATACCTGCAACAACCAGAAAACAACAAGTACTGACAGTGTTTCACACACTTGTCGCGTACAAAGGAATAAACAACAATAGACGACTCTGGCCGAACAGACCGACCTGCTCTGATACAAATTGTAACAGCCCAAATCTACCCAACGAATATTTAATAAAATCAGAGTGCGGAAATTCAATATACAATTGGGATGTCACATTCAACGTAAAACAACAAACAACTTAATCACATATATCATAGATACATGGCACATAACTCGGATGAACCGATAAAACCTGTTTACTCTTTTAAAAGTAAAACATTTTTTATTAATAATAATAATATCAATTATTCAACTTCACTTCGCATAATATTTTTATTAAACTAAAACAAATTCACCAACATCATATTACTTCATAAATTCCACTTAAAAGTTAACAACTTATAGTTATAACAACAATTAAAAGACAATCGTTCATCCCCCCGAGTGCTACGTATCAGAGCAAGACACTAACTCGAATAACAGCAACTAAAGACTTCATAAAATCACTTCAAACTTCCACCACTATCTTGAGTACCTGTCAATTTCCCATGGTAGGGAAACATCATTCAGAAGGGCGAGATATCCAACAATATAAACAAGCGTATGATAAATAATATATTAAGATTAGATCATACAACTTCACCACTTCATACTTATTCAAACAACAGTTATAATAACAAATAGCAACAACAGTTATAGTAATTACTTACCAACAACAAGTATAATAACAATTATCAGCAACAAGTATAACAACAACAACTTATAACAACAACAACAACGTAATAACAACAACTTCAAATGCGACTCAACTGTGCAAATGCATGTGGTACCATTGGAGCAGAACTCCCAACTTAAACATATGCCAGGTTATCGAGGCATTTCAACTTAAACAGGTGCCATCAAGGCCAACTTAAACAGGTGCCGTCAAGGCCAACTTAAACATTTTGCCAATCCAGGCCAACGTAATATGCAAATGTATGCATGCAACAATAACAACAACTACAACGTCACAACACAACAATGCAACAACCGCAAACAACTTAATCAACTTTGGTCATAAGACCTGCAACTTAATCAACGCATCATCAATAACTTAAACAACATTGGTCATAAGACCTGCAAATTAATCAACGTATCAACAACAACAACCAGAACAACATCGACGAAAAAAACAACTTAAACATGCATCAATTACATCAACTTAATCATTACAAAACAGCCCCTAAACATCTAGGTACTAATTCTTCAATTTATTAATTAATCTACTACCAACAATTCTTATCATTCTAATTCCAATTCTACTATTCGTTAATTCTATTATTAGTTCCAATTATGATACTAATTCAGCCTGCTACATATATCATCGTTATTACTACTGCTATTTCTTCTTCACACCAATTCCATCTTTATACAACTTAATCCATTAACTACATATCTCATCACTAAGAATCATCACTATGATTTCTACTAATTAAATTAATCAATTCCAACATTATAATATTCTAATTAATTTAAACCAATTTCTTCACTAATAATAATTATAATTCTTCTCAAGTTAATCCTACTAAGGCTTGATCCCAACAACCAACATAAAACATCAACAGCCAGAAATCAAAACATATTTCTAAAACTCGTATAGCACGCGCCGCGATCCTCTCTTTGCGCCGCGAACACCACAGAAACCTTCAGTTCACGCCGCGTCCAAACCTTGGCGCTTACCTGCGCTGACAACATCTTCCAACAAAATTAAAACTCAATTTTCTTCCTTCGATTCCAGTACAATTCAATTTCGACCATCACAGGAACATAGCAATATTATAGTTATACTCCACCAACATCTAGCAATTTTCTACAACTAATTCCTCAATAATAATAATTATAAACCCTAGGTTAATTTCCCACAACCATTGATTGAACTTTTATAACCTTATTCACAGACGTCAATCAATTTCAACATTCAACAATACAATCCCAACACATAAAACAGAGGCAACCATACAATCATAATCCCCACATATCATTCATCATAATCCCGTTTATAGAGCTAGAACCCCACCCTTACCTTGGATATGAGATTGCTCTATTCTCCCGGTTGCCATAGCTTATGCCGCCACTTCCAACTTTTCTCCGAAAATCTTTTCTAACAACGTGCAAAGATGCACCAAAAACCTGTTCGGAAATCACTTTGTTAGACGGACTTAAAATCATCAAAACGAAAATCGCTCCGATAAGAAGTTACCTCTACGAGTCAGGAACGTTGTGTCTAAGAACCGCGACGATCCAACGGTTGGATTGGGAGAAACGTCCGTTTTACTAAGGTGTCTCACTGCAGAAACTTGCTGCGAAAATTGGACTTCCTCTAGCTTTTCTCTTCCGCCATGGCTCTCTTCTTCACCTCTCATCTTTCTCCAACTTTTCTTCTTTCTCCACGTCTACTGAGACCTAACTCCTCTTCTTATTTCCTTTATTTTATTATAATTATTATTATAATTATAATCTTCATTTGGGCTTACTAATTAACACCCCCATGATTACTATCACCAACGCAACGTCTAAGCCCACTTAAATAAAACACTCTCATAATCCATAATATTAATTCTATTATTATTTCTCTCCACCAAATTGACTAACTACCGACTATAAAATAAATCGTCCGAACCACCAACTCAACATATTCAATATCATTCTCTACGGCTTAAATCAACTTAAATTAATAATAGTCCATTATAGTAATATTATCTCTAATATTATTCTCCGATTAAACCGACTAATTTCTTGATCATTAATTTATCCGCCCAACACAATGTATAATTCCAATTACGCATCTTATAATAATGTCAATAATTCTAACTTCGACTAATTCCAACAAATAATTTCCTTATACAATTTAATTATATAAATAATTAAATTCCGGGTGTTACAACTCTCCCCCACTTAGAATATTTTTGTCCTCGAAAATTCTATCCACCAACTCCTACCTCAACTTCATTCCACATCATCATTTTGCCAGGTCACTCCCATAATAACCTCAAAGTAACCAATTTAATCAACTTCGTGATATCTCAGGATATCACTCGCCACCTATGGTAACCAACAACAACATTACTGCAACAACGACTAAATTATTATAATACTAATCTGACAACATAACTTGACCGATAACCACTAAACTCATCATTGACCAATGACTTACAAGAAATCCTATTTCAATCAGCACTATTTACAAGGAAACACGACACTTTGACACATCACGCTTCAGCTGCACAACTCTGATCATCCATCTTAATTCACCGTCCTCATTAGAGTTTCTATCAACTTATAATTTACAAGCTTTACCCGAGCCTCAGTTTTTTTTCCTCAACATTAAACGCTTTCTGCATCATCGAGATAGTAAAATAAGTCTATAACATCCAATACAATTATGTCTACTATCAACAAGAGATTAAGGGTGATCAAGTCCTTAATTTGTCAATAAATATCCGACAATCGTAATGGAGTATAACCATTATTACAAACTACAAAATGTTCCTTCAGAAATTGCACTCACACCACCAAAAGCATCATAGTTCAACATCTGCAAAACCATCTGAATCCGCTAACACCGACGTCTTACGACTTCATACTACCACACGCCTTGTGATACTATCAGAACAAAATTCCCTTGTGCTATCATCATCAGCACTCCTCATTCTTGAAGTTATGCTCTTCGTACTTCTAACAACTGCAACAACTCTTATAATTACTTACTAACAATCCATAACAAGATCTGTAATAATCCTACAGTTAATCATTGTCCCTTCGTCAACAGTTGACACGATATCTACTCAAACGGACAATTTCATTTCTTTCCAACATAATCCTGCCACCAATAAATTTGTTATAGATGCTGCCACTATTTTTATAAGAAAATTCATCTCGTTAGATTTCCAACGCTTCAAACGGGACTCAAATCGGTCGTCTAGAACTCCAGTTATGAATTTTCGAAGTTTCACAACGATTCAGAAATTTTCCTGCGTTTTGCTTACGGAAATTTCACTCAAAAACTCATTTTCTTCAACTTAATCACTTTCCAAACAGTCCTTAACATAACTCCTCGCTCCCAAACTTTTTATAACTCGAGAGCCAATTCTTTTGGTGAACTTCAGTTTCCGAAACACCAAGATAACAATCCTCTCTACAACTTCCAACTAAAACACATCTGAGAAGCAACGCTTCTCCCCCAGTTTTCTCAAACTAATACCTGCAACAACCAGAAAACAACAAGTACTGACAGTGTTTCACACACTTGTCGCGTACAAAGGAATAAACAACAATAGACGACTCTGGCCGAACAGACCGACCTGCTCTGATACAAATTGTAACAGCCCAAATCTACCCAACGAATATTTAATAAAATCAGAGTGCGGAAATTCAATATACAATTGGGATGTCACATTCAACGTAAAACAACAAACAACTTAATCACATATATCATAGATACATGGCACATAACTCGGATGAACCGATAAAACCTGTTTACTCTTTTAAAAGTAAAACATTTTTTATTAATAATAATAATATCAATTATTCAACTTCACTTCGCATAATATTTTTATTAAACTAAAACAAATTCACCAACATCATATTACTTCATAAATTCCACTTAAAAGTTAACAACTTATAGTTATAACAACAATTAAAAGACAATCGTTCATCCCCCCGAGTGCTACGTATCAGAGCAAGACACTAACTCGAATAACAGCAACTAAAGACTTCATAAAATCACTTCAAACTTCCACCACTATCTTGAGTACCTGTCAATTTCCCATGGTAGGGAAACATCATTCAGAAGGGCGAGATATCCAACAATATAAACAAGCGTATGATAAATAATATATTAAGATTAGATCATACAACTTCACCACTTCATACTTATTCAAACAACAGTTATAATAACAAATAGCAACAACAGTTATAGTAATTACTTACCAACAACAAGTATAATAACAATTATCAGCAACAAGTATAACAACAACAACTTATAACAACAACAACAACGTAATAACAACAACTTCAAATGCGACTCAACTGTGCAAATGCATGTGGTACCATTGGAGCAGAACTCCCAACTTAAACATATGCCAGGTTATCGAGGCATTTCAACTTAAACAGGTGCCATCAAGGCCAACTTAAACAGGTGCCGTCAAGGCCAACTTAAACATTTTGCCAATCCAGGCCAACGTAATATGCAAATGTATGCATGCAACAATAACAACAACTACAACGTCACAACACAACAATGCAACAACCGCAAACAACTTAATCAACTTTGGTCATAAGACCTGCAACTTAATCAACGCATCATCAATAACTTAAACAACATTGGTCATAAGACCTGCAAATTAATCAACGTATCAACAACAACAACCAGAACAACATCGACGAAAAAAACAACTTAAACATGCATCAATTACATCAACTTAATCATTACAAAACAGCCCCTAAACATCTAGGTACTAATTCTTCAATTTATTAATTAATCTACTACCAACAATTCTTATCATTCTAATTCCAATTCTACTATTCGTTAATTCTATTATTAGTTCCAATTATGATACTAATTCAGCCTGCTACATATATCATCGTTATTACTACTGCTATTTCTTCTTCACACCAATTCCATCTTTATACAACTTAATCCATTAACTACATATCTCATCACTAAGAATCATCACTATGATTTCTACTAATTAAATTAATCAATTCCAACATTATAATATTCTAATTAATTTAAACCAATTTCTTCACTAATAATAATTATAATTCTTCTCAAGTTAATCCTACTAAGGCTTGATCCCAACAACCAACATAAAACATCAACAGCCAGAAATCAAAACATATTTCTAAAACTCGTATAGCACGCGCCGCGATCCTCTCTTTGCGCCGCGAACACCACTGAAACCTTCAGTTCACGCCGCGTCCAAACCTTGACGCTTACCTGCGCTGACAACATCTTCCAACAAAATTAAAACTCAATTTTCTTCCTTCGATTCCAGTACAATTCAATTTCGACCATCACAGGAACATAGCAATATTATAGTTATACTCCACCAACATCTAGCAATTTTCTACAACTAATTCCTCAATAATAATAATTATAAACCCTAGGTTAATTTCCCACAACCATTGATTGAACTTTTATAACCTTATTCACAGACGTCAATCAATTTCAACATTCAACAATACAATCCCAACACATAAAACAGAGGCAACCATACAATCATAATCCCCACATATCATTCATCATAATCCCGTTTATAGAGCTAGAACCCCACCCTTACCTTGGATATGAGATTGCTCTATTCTCCCGGTTGCCATAGCTTATGCCGCCACTTCCAACTTTTCTCCGAAAATCTTTTCTAACAACGTGCAAAGATGCACCAAAAACCTGTTCGGAAATCACTTTGTTAGACGGACTTAAAATCATCAAAACGAAAATCGCTCCGATAAGAAGTTACCTCTACGAGTCAGGAACGTTGTGTCTAAGAACCGCGACGATCCAACGGTTGGATTGGGAGAAACGTCCGTTTTACTAAGGTGTCTCACTGCAGAAACTTGCTGCGAAAATTGGACTTCCTCTAGCTTTTCTCTTCCGCCATGGCTCTCTTCTTCACCTCTCATCTTTCTCCAACTTTTCTTCTTTCTCCACGTCTACTGAGACCTAACTCCTATTCTTATTTCCTTTATTTTATTATAATTATTATTATAATTATAATCTTCATTTGGGCTTACTAATTAACACCCCCATGATTACTATCACCAACGCAACGTCTAAGCCCACTTAAATAAAACACTCTCATAATCCATAATATTAATTCTATTATTATTTCTCTCCACCAAATTGACTAACTACCGACTATAAAATAAATCGTCCGAACCACCAACTCAACATATTCAATATCATTCTCTACGGCTTAAATCAACTTAAATTAATAATAGTCCATTATAGTAATATTATCTCTAATATTATTCTCCGATTAAACCGACTAATTTCTTGATCATTAATTTATCCGCCCAACACAATGTATAATTCCAATTACGCATCTTATAATAATGTCAATAATTCTAACTTCGACTAATTCCAACAAATAATTTCCTTATACAATTTAATTATATAAATAATTAAATTCCGGGTGTTACAACTCTCCCCCACTTAGAATATTTTTGTCCTCGAAAATTCTATCCACCAACTCCTACCTCAACTTCATTCCACATCATCATTTTGCCAGGTCACTCCCATAATAACCTCAAAGTAACCAATTTAATCAACTTCGTGATATCTCAGGATATCACTCGCCACCTATGGTAACCAACAACAACATTACTGCAACAACGACTAAATTATTATAATACTAATCTGACAACATAACTTGACCGATAACCACTAAACTCATCATTGACCAATGACTTACAAGAAATCCTATTTCAATCAGCACTATTTACAAGGAAACACGACACTTTGACACATCACGCTTCAGCTGCACAACTCTGATCATCCATCTTAATTCACCGTCCTCATTAGAGTTTCTATCAACTTATAATTTACAAGCTTTACCCGAGCCTCAGTTTTTTTTCCTCAACATTAAACGCTTTCTGCATCATCGAGATAGTAAAATAAGTCTATAACATCCAATACAATTATGTCTACTATCAACAAGAGATTAAGGGTGATCAAGTCCTTAATTTGTCAATAAATATCCGACAATCGTAATGGAGTATAACCATTATTACAAACTACAAAATGTTCCTTCAGAAATTGCACTCACACCACCAAAAGCATCATAGTTCAACATCTGCAAAACCATCTGAATCCGCTAACACCGACGTCTTACGACTTCATACTACCACACGCCTTGTGATACTATCAGAACAAAATTCCCTTGTGCTATCATCATCAGCACTCCTCATTCTTGAAGTTATGCTCTTCGTACTTCTAACAACTGCAACAACTCTTATAATTACTTACTAACAATCCATAACAAGATCTGTAATAATCCTACAGTTAATCATTGTCCCTTCGTCAACAGTTGACACGATATCTACTCAAACGGACAATTTCATTTCTTTCCAACATAATCCTGCCACCAATAAATTTGTTATAGATGCTGCCACTATTTTTATAAGAAAATTCATCTCGTTAGATTTCCAACGCTTCAAACGGGACTCAAATCGGTCGTCTAGAACTCCAGTTATGAATTTTCGAAGTTTCACAACGATTCAGAAATTTTCCTGCGTTTTGCTTACGGAAATTTCACTCAAAAACTCATTTTCTTCAACTTAATCACTTTCCAAACAGTCCTTAACATAACTCCTCGCTCCCAAACTTTTTATAACTCGAGAGCCAATTCTTTTGGTGAACTTCAGTTTCCGAAACACCAAGATAACAATCCTCTCTACAACTTCCAACTAAAACACATCTGAGAAGCAACGCTTCTCACTACGCCAAATTTGGCTTTTAGCAGCACCCCTACGAAAGCGCTTTTAGGAAAAGCGCTGGCATAGGCTTCGCTAAAGACAAAATTAAAAAACACGCTAAAAAAGCGCTCTAATAGTGGGGGGGTATGAAAGCGCTTTTAAGAAGCGCTCTGGTAGGGGGGGGTTATGAGAGCGCTTTTAAAAAGCGCTCTGGTAGGGGGGTTATGAAAGCGCTTTTAAAAGCGCTCTTATAGGGTGGGTGCTACGAAAGCGCTTTTGGGATAAAAGCGCTCTGGTAGGGGGTGTTATTAAAGCGCTTTTGAAAAGCGCTCTAGTAGCCCATTTAAAAAATTATATATTTTACAAACACACGCGTTTTGTTTCAGATCCAAAACACGCGAACCTTCTTCTTCCTTTCGTTGCTCCGCCGTCCTCACTCCCTCTCCGCCGTCCTCACTCCCTCTCCGCCGTCCTCACTCCCTTTCCAGCCTTCAACCGACTCCGCCACCGCATTCCTCACTCCATCGCCACCCTTCAACCGTCTCTTCTCTGTTCAGGTTAGGGTTTTGTGCCGGAAATTTTCCTTCTTTTCATTGTTTGCTTTCAAAAATACAAAATTTTATTTAGGGTTATAGTTAATATTATTGGGGCTTTTTTAATTTATCAGTGATTTAGGTTTTATCAGTGTGATTTAGAGTATTGAAGACAAAGTTTGTTAGGTTTTTATCAGTGATTTAGAGTATTGAAGACAAAGTTTGTTAGGTTTTTATCAGTGATTTAGAGTATTGAAGACAAAGTTTGTTAGGTTTTTATGCAGAAAAAAAAAAACTCAAGTAATTTGTTTTTGGAATAAAAGTTTCATTAGATCCGTGAAGTTAGTATTTACATCTATAGATGTATTATCTATAGTTTTATACACTTTTTAATTTAGTATGAATTGATTTAAAGGGCCTCCAAGATTGATCACTTTTGAACTCTTTTAGCTTTCACATTCTAATTTTTTTTTCAATATAATGTATCTGGAAATTAACATGATTCAAGATTTTCTATATGTAGTTAGTAATAATCATGTTTTTCTATTGTAGGTTGAGCTTCAAACAGTGGATGGACTGGTAAAGGATAGAACACAATGTGCCCCTGCCGATTATGTTCCACAGAATATGAATCAAGTATTGTACCCCGAAGTCTTCTGTGGCAGGATCCTTCGGGGTACAGTTACTTGATTCATATTCTGTGACACAATACAACTTGGATAGAAATGAGGCGATGCAGGTTAAGTCCAACAAAACCTTCAAATTTCTAGTCCAACAACCCCTTCTCATTATTGCAACATTTATTTATTGATTAAGTAAACATACACCCCTAGCTTACACCAACACCGTAATTTTCTACATACAAGGTATACAATTCATTTTTTTATTAATTTATTCTATCTTAATTTCTGTGCACAAGTATCTATCTGTGTTAAAATATACGGTGTAATATACAAGTGTAGGAAAATAAGTGTAGATATAGCATAGCTCAAAGATGAAGGAAAACGCTGAAGGGTAAGTAGTAGTAACTAGTTGTCATGTATTATTTGTCATAGAAATTAATATTCAACTTTTATTTGTGTCTAATTTTTCCTGTCAATTGGTTGTGAACTTTACATTAATTGTTGTTGCAGAGAAACTTCTTATATTGCTAAGAGATAGTAGAAAGCTCACAAGGATACTGGGCTCTTTTGATCAATTTGGTAACAACTTCTCAAATTCTGTAATTGTTTGACATGCTGTTGGTTGAGTTTCTAATAGTGTTCCTATCAATAACATGTAGCTAATGTTGTTCTTGAGGGTGTCTGTGACAGGATTATTGTTACTGATCTATATTGCTTTATCCCTCTGGGCTATATGACGTGGCTGTGTTAAATTTAAGGTAAACTTTATGTACAAAATTTGTTGAACTAATTTACAATAAATGATATTCCATTCCATGTATTCAAGTTAGATATATAAAGTCCTAAATATTAATAAATTAATTTGTATTTATTGATATATTTAATTTGATTATTCTTTTTACACGACATATATATATATATATATATATATATATATATATATATATATATATATATATATATATATATATATATATATACTCGTTCTACTCTTTACCTTCTTATTTTAGAGCCTTTATATAATAATAATAATCTTATTTTGATTATATTATTTTTATTTTGCAGATTGTGAAGATTTTCAGTCATTTGAAGATGTTCAAACTTTGCAGGACTAGGACCGATTTAGTTGATTTAGTTGTTTAGGGATGATTTTCTTATTGTTATAATGTCATGTGAATTGGTTTAGTTGTTTTCATGCTAGAAATATGTGAATCGGTGTATATATATTTTGGATTAATTACAATGGTATAATTATAATGCATGTTTAGTATATAATCGAAATCGCTTCTTTGTTGAAATAATGAGATTACTGAAATAATGGGATTACGATTGTAAATTATAGGTTTATGGGATAACAATGGTAAATTACAGGTTCATGAAAGAATGCTGCCATAAATGCAGGTTTAGAAATTATAAAAATAATAGGTTTATAAAAAAAAACATAAAAAATAAAATAAAAAACGCAACCTACGAAAGCGCTTTTGGAAAAGCGCTCTTATAGGGGGGGCTATCAGAGCGCTTTTTCCAGAAAAAGCGCTCTAATAGGGGGGGATACCAGAGCGCTTTTCCAGAAAAGCGCTCTTATAGGGGGGGTCTACCAGAGCGCTTTTAGAAGCGCTTTTGTTACCTACGCCAGCGCTGGCTTTCACAGCGCTTTAAAGCGCTTTTAAAGCCCAAAATAAGCGCTTTCGTAGGCCTTCCGTGTTGTAGTGTCTCCCCCAGTTTTCTCAAACTAATACCTGCAACAACCAGAAAACAACAAGTACTGACAGTGTTTCACACACTTGTCGCGTACAAAGGAATAAACAACAATAGACGACTCTGGCCGAACAGACCGACCTGCTCTGATACAAATTGTAACAGCCCAAATCTACCCAACGAATATTTAATAAAATCAGAGTGCAGAAATTCAATATACAATTGGGATGTCACATTCAACGTAAAACAACAAACAACTTAATCACATATATCATAGATACATGGCACATAACTCGGATGAACCGATAAAACCTGTTTACTCTTTTAAAAGTAAAACATTTTTTATTAATAATAATAATATCAATTATTCAACTTCACTTCGCATAATATTTTTATTAAACTAAAACAAATTCACCAACATCATATTACTTCATAAATTCCACTTAAAAGTTAACAACTTATAGTTATAACAACAATTAAAAGACAATCGTTCATCCCCCCGAGTGCTACGTATCAGAGCAAGACACTAACTCGAATAACAGCAACTAAAGACTTCATAAAATCACTTCAAACTTCCACCACTATCTTGAGTACCTGTCAATTTCCCATGGTAGGGAAACATCATTCAGAAGGGCGAGATATCCAACAATATAAACAAGCGTATGATAAATAATATATTAAGATTAGATCATACAACTTCACCACTTCATACTTATTCAAACAACAGTTATAATAACAAATAGCAACAACAGTTATAGTAATTACTTACCAACAACAAGTATAATAACAATTATCAGCAACAAGTATAACAACAACAACTTATAACAACAACAACAACGTAATAACAACAACTTCAAATGCGACTCAACTGTGCAAATGCATGTGGTACCATTGGAGCAGAACTCCCAACTTAAACATATGCCAGGTTATCGAGGCATTTCAACTTAAACAGGTGCCATCAAGGCCAACTTAAACAGGTGCCGTCAAGGCCAACTTAAACATTTTGCCAATCCAGGCCAACGTAATATGCAAATGTATGCATGCAACAATAACAACAACTACAACGTCACAACACAACAATGCAACAACCGCAAACAACTTAATCAACTTTGGTCATAAGACCTGCAACTTAATCAACGCATCATCAATAACTTAAAAAACATTGGTCATAAGACCTGCAAATTAATCAACGTATCAACAACAACAACCAGAACAACATCGACGAAAAAAACAACTTAAACATGCATCAATTACATCAACTTAATCATTACAAAACAGCCCCTAAACATCTAGGTACTAATTCTTCAATTTATTAATTAATCTACTACCAACAATTCTTATCATTCTAATTCCAATTCTACTATTCGTTAATTCTATTATTAGTTCCAATTATGATACTAATTCAGCCTGCTACATATATCATCGTTATTACTACTGCTATTTCTTCTTCACACCAATTCCATCTTTATACAACTTAATCCATTAACTACATATCTCATCACTAAGAATCATCATTATGATTTCTACTAATTAAATTAATCAATTCCAACATTATAATATTCTAATTAATTTAAACCAATTTCTTCACTAATAATAATTATAATTCTTCTCAAGTTAATCCTACTAAGGCTTGATCCCAACAACCAACATAAAACATCAACAGCCAGAAATCAAAACATATTTCTAAAACTCGTATAGCACGCGCCGCGATCCTCTCTTTGCGCCGCGAACACCACAGAAACCTTCAGTTCACGCCGCGTCCAAACCTTGGCGCTTACCTGCGCTGACAACATCTTCCAACAAAATTAAAACTCAATTTTCTTCCTTCGATTCCAGTACAATTCAATTTCGACCATCACAGGAACATAGCAATATTATAGTTATACTCCACCAACATCTAGCAATTTTCTACAACTAATTCCTCAATAATAATAATTATAAACCCTAGGTTAATTTCCCACAACCATTGATTGAACTTTTATAACCTTATTCACAGACGTCAATCAATTTCAACATTCAACAATACAATCCCAACACATAAAACAGAGGCAACCATACAATCATAATCCCCACATATCATTCATCATAATCCCGTTTATAGAGCTAGAACCCCACCCTTACCTTGGATATGAGATTGCTCTATTCTCCCGGTTGCCATAGCTTATGCCGCCACTTCCAACTTTTCTCCGAAAATCTTTTCTAACAACGTGCAAAGATGCACCAAAAACCTGTTCGGAAATCACTTTGTTAGACGGACTTAAAATCATCAAAACGAAAATCGCTCCGATAAGAAGTTACCTCTACGAGTCAGGAACGTTGTGTCTAAGAACCGCGACGATCCAACGGTTGGATTGGGAGAAACGTCCGTTTTACTAAGGTGTCTCACTGCAGAAACTTGCTGCGAAAATTGGACTTCCTCTAGCTTTTCTCTTCCGCCATGGCTCTCTTCTTCACCTCTCATCTTTCTCCAACTTTTCTTCTTTCTCCACGTCTACTGAGACCTAACTCCTCTTCTTATTTCCTTTATTTTATTATAATTATTATTATAATTATAATCTTCATTTGGGCTTACTAATTAACACCCCCATGATTACTATCACCAACGCAACGTCTAAGCCCACTTAAATAAAACACTCTCATAATCCATAATATTAATTCTATTATTATTTCTCTCCACCAAATTGACTAACTACCGACTATAAAATAAATCGTCCGAACCACCAACTCAACATATTCAATATCATTCTCTACGGCTTAAATCAACTTAAATTAATAATAGTCCATTATAGTAATATTATCTCTAATATTATTCTCCGATTAAACCGACTAATTTCTTGATCATTAATTTATCCGCCCAACACAATGTATAATTCCAATTACGCATCTTATAATAATGTCAATAATTCTAACTTCGACTAATTCCAACAAATAATTTCCTTATACAATTTAATTATATAAATAATTAAATTCCGGGTGTTACAACTCTCCCCCACTTAGAATATTTTTGTCCTCGAAAATTCTATCCACCAACTCCTACCTCAACTTCATTCCACATCATCATTTTGCCAGGTCACTCCCATAATAACCTCAAAGTAACCAATTTAATCAACTTCGTGATATCTCAGGATATCACTCGCCACCTATGGTAACCAACAACAACATTACTGCAACAACGACTAAATTATTATAATACTAATCTGACAACATAACTTGACCGATAACCACTAAACTCATCATTGACCAATGACTTACAAGAAATCCTATTTCAATCAGCACTATTTACAAGGAAACACGACACTTTGACACATCACGCTTCAGCTGCACAACTCTGATCATCCATCTTAATTCACCGTCCTCATTAGAGTTTCTATCAACTTATAATTTACAAGCTTTACCCGAGCCTCAGTTTTTTTTCCTCAACATTAAACGCTTTCTGCATCATCGAGATAGTAAAATAAGTCTATAACATCCAATACAATTATGTCTACTATCAACAAGAGATTAAGGGTGATCAAGTCCTTAATTTGTCAATAAATATCCGACAATCGTAATGGAGTATAACCATTATTACAAACTACAAAATGTTCCTTCAGAAATTGCACTCACACCACCAAAAGCATCATAGTTCAACATCTGCAAAACCATCTGAATCCGCTAACACCGACGTCTTACGACTTCATACTACCACACGCCTTGTGATACTATCAGAACAAAATTCCCTTGTGCTATCATCATCAGCACTCCTCATTCTTGAAGTTATGCTCTTCGTACTTCTAACAACTGCAACAACTCTTATAATTACTTACTAACAATCCATAACAAGATCTGTAATAATCCTACAGTTAATCATTGTCCCTTCGTCAACAGTTGACACGATATCTACTCAAACGGACAATTTCATTTCTTTCCAACATAATCCTGCCACCAATAAATTTGTTATAGATGCTGCCACTATTTTTATAAGAAAATTCATCTCGTTAGATTTCCAACGCTTCAAACGGGACTCAAATCGGTCGTCTAGAACTCCAGTTATGAATTTTCGAAGTTTCACAACGATTCAGAAATTTTCCTGCGTTTTGCTTACGGAAATTTCACTCAAAAACTCATTTTCTTCAACTTAATCACTTTCCAAACAGTCCTTAACATAACTCCTCGCTCCCAAACTTTTTATAACTCGAGAGCCAATTCTTTTGGTGAACTTCAGTTTCCGAAACACCAAGATAACAATCCTCTCTACAACTTCCAACTAAAACACATCTGAGAAGCAACGCTTCTCCCCCAGTTTTCTCAAACTAATACCTGCAACAACCAGAAAACAACAAGTACTGACAGTGTTTCACACACTTGTCGCGTACAAAGGAATAAACAACAATAGACGACTCTGGCCGAACAGACCGACCTGCTCTGATACAAATTGTAACAGCCCAAATCTACCCAACGAATATTTAATAAAATCAGAGTGCGGAAATTCAATATACAATTGGGATGTCACATTCAACGTAAAACAACAAACAACTTAATCACATATATCATAGATACATGGCACATAACTCGGATGAACCGATAAAACCTGTTTACTCTTTTAAAAGTAAAACATTTTTTATTAATAATAATAATATCAATTATTCAACTTCACTTCGCATAATATTTTTATTAAACTAAAACAAATTCACCAACATCATATTACTTCATAAATTCCACTTAAAAGTTAACAACTTATAGTTATAACAACAATTAAAAGACAATCGTTCATCCCCCCGAGTGCTACGTATCAGAGCAAGACACTAACTCGAATAACAGCAACTAAAGACTTCATAAAATCACTTCAAACTTCCACCACTATCTTGAGTACCTGTCAATTTCCCATGGTAGGGAAACATCATTCAGAAGGGCGAGATATCCAACAATATAAACAAGCGTATGATAAATAATATATTAAGATTAGATCATACAACTTCACCACTTCATACTTATTCAAACAACAGTTATAATAACAAATAGCAACAACAGTTATAGTAATTACTTACCAACAACAAGTATAATAACAATTATCAGCAACAAGTATAACAACAACAACTTATAACAACAACAACAACGTAATAACAACAACTTCAAATGCGACTCAACTGTGCAAATGCATGTGGTACCATTGGAGCAGAACTCCCAACTTAAACATATGCCAGGTTATCGAGGCATTTCAACTTAAACAGGTGCCATCAAGGCCAACTTAAACAGGTGCCGTCAAGGCCAACTTAAACATTTTGCCAATCCAGGCCAACGTAATATGCAAATGTATGCATGCAACAATAACAACAACTACAACGTCACAACACAACAATGCAACAACCGCAAACAACTTAATCAACTTTGGTCATAAGACCTGCAACTTAATCAACGCATCATCAATAACTTAAACAACATTGGTCATAAGACCTGCAAATTAATCAACGTATCAACAACAACAACCAGAACAACATCGACGAAAAAAACAACTTAAACATGCATCAATTACATCAACTTAATCATTACAAAACAGCCCCTAAACATCTAGGTACTAATTCTTCAATTTATTAATTAATCTACTACCAACAATTCTTATCATTCTAATTCCAATTCTACTATTCGTTAATTCTATTATTAGTTCCAATTATGATACTAATTCAGCCTGCTACATATATCATCGTTATTACTACTGCTATTTCTTCTTCACACCAATTCCATCTTTATACAACTTAATCCATTAACTACATATCTCATCACTAAGAATCATCACTATGATTTCTACTAATTAAATTAATCAATTCCAACATTATAATATTCTAATTAATTTAAACCAATTTCTTCACTAATAATAATTATAATTCTTCTCAAGTTAATCCTACTAAGGCTTGATCCCAACAACCAACATAAAACATCAACAGCCAGAAATCAAAACATATTTCTAAAACTCGTATAGCACGCGCCGCGATCCTCTCTTTGCGCCGCGAACACCACAGAAACCTTCAGTTCACGCCGCGTCCAAACCTTGGCGCTTACCTGCGCTGACAACATCTTCCAACAAAATTAAAACTCAATTTTCTTCCTTCGATTCCAGTACAATTCAATTTCGACCATCACAGGAACATAGCAATATTATAGTTATACTCCACCAACATCTAGCAATTTTCTACAACTAATTCCTCAATAATAATAATTATAAACCCTAGGTTAATTTCCCACAACCATTGATTGAACTTTTATAACCTTATTCACAGACGTCAATCAATTTCAACATTCAACAATACAATCCCAACACATAAAACAGAGGCAACCATACAATCATAATCCCCACATATCATTCATCATAATCCCGTTTATAGAGCTAGAACCCCACCCTTACCTTGGATATGAGATTGCTCTATTCTCCCGGTTGCCATAGCTTATGCCGCCACTTCCAACTTTTCTCCGAAAATCTTTTCTAACAACGTGCAAAGATGCACCAAAAACCTGTTCGGAAATCACTTTGTTAGACGGACTTAAAATCATCAAAACGAAAATCGCTCCGATAAGAAGTTACCTCTACGAGTCAGGAACGTTGTGTCTAAGAACCACGACGATCCAACGGTTGGATTGGGAGAAACGTCCGTTTTACTAAGGTGTCTCACTGCAGAAACTTGCTGCGAAAATTGGACTTCCTCTAGCTTTTCTCTTCCGCCATGGCTCTCTTCTTCACCTCTCATCTTTCTCCAACTTTTCTTCTTTCTCCACGTCTACTGAGACCTAACTCCTCTTCTTATTTCCTTTATTTTATTATAATTATTATTATAATTATAATCTTCATTTGGGCTTACTAATTAACACCCCCATGATTACTATCACCAACGCAACGTCTAAGCCCACTTAAATAAAACACTCTCATAATCCATAATATTAATTCTATTATTATTTCTCTCCACCAAATTGACTAACTACCGACTATAAAATAAATCGTCCGAACCACCAACTCAACATATTCAATATCATTCTCTACGGCTTAAATCAACTTAAATTAATAATAGTCCATTATAGTAATATTATCTCTAATATTATTCTCCGATTAAACCGACTAATTTCTTGATCATTAATTTATCCGCCCAACACAATGTATAATTCCAATTACGCATCTTAT
This sequence comes from Vicia villosa, assembly GCF_029867415.1. Lineage (NCBI taxonomy): Eukaryota > Viridiplantae > Streptophyta > Magnoliopsida > Fabales > Fabaceae > Vicia > Vicia villosa. Next base: position 143,212,601 of record NC_081182.1, read on the forward strand.
AATAATGTCAATAATTCTAACTTCGACTAATTCCAACAAATAATTTCCTTATACAATTTAATTATATAAATAATTAAATTCCGGGTGTTACAACTCTCCCCCACTTAGAATATTTTTGTCCTCGAAAATTCTATCCACCAACTCCTACCTCAACTTCATTCCACATCATCATTTTGCCAGGTCACTCCCATAATAACCTCAAAGTAACCAATTTAATCAACTTCGTGATATCTCAGGATATCACTCGCCACCTATGGTAACCAACAACAACATTACTGCAACAACGACTAAATTATTATAATACTAATCTGACAACATAACTTGACCGATAACCACTAAACTCATCATTGACCAATGACTTACAAGAAATCCTATTTCAATCAGCACTATTTACAAGGAAACACGACACTTTGACACATCACGCTTCAGCTGCACAACTCTGATCATCCATCTTAATTCACCGTCCTCATTAGAGTTTCTATCAACTTATAATTTACAAGCTTTACCCGAGCCTCAGTTTTTTTTCCTCAACATTAAACGCTTTCTGCATCATCGAGATAGTAAAATAAGTCTATAACATCCAATACAATTATGTCTACTATCAACAAGAGATTAAGGGTGATCAAGTCCTTAATTTGTCAATAAATATCCGACAATCGTAATGGAGTATAACCATTATTACAAACTACAAAATGTTCCTTCAGAAATTGCACTCACACCACCAAAAGCATCATAGTTCAACATCTGCAAAACCATCTGAATCCGCTAACACCGACGTCTTACGACTTCATACTACCACACGCCTTGTGATACTATCAGAACAAAATTCCCTTGTGCTATCATCATCAGCACTCCTCATTCTTGAAGTTATGCTCTTCGTACTTCTAACAACTGCAACAACTCTTATAATTACTTACTAACAATCCATAACAAGATCTGTAATAATCCTACAGTTAATCATTGTCCCTTCGTCAACAGTTGACACGATATCTACTCAAACGGACAATTTCATTTCTTTCCAACATAATCCTGCCACCAATAAATTTGTTATAGATGCTGCCACTATTTTTATAAGAAAATTCATCTCGTTAGATTTCCAACGCTTCAAACGGGACTCAAATCGGTCGTCTAGAACTCCAGTTATGAATTTTCGAAGTTTCACAACGATTCAGAAATTTTCCTGCGTTTTGCTTACGGAAATTTCACTCAAAAACTCATTTTCTTCAACTTAATCACTTTCCAAACAGTCCTTAACATAACTCCTCGCTCCCAAACTTTTTATAACTCGAGAGCCAATTCTTTTGGTGAACTTCAGTTTCCGAAACACCAAGATAACAATCCTCTCTACAACTTCCAACTAAAACACATCTGAGAAGCAACGCTTCTCCCCCAGTTTTCTCAAACTAATACCTGCAACAACCAGAAAACAACAAGTACTGACAGTGTTTCACACACTTGTCGCGTACAAAGGAATAAACAACAATAGACGACTCTGGCCGAACAGACCGACCTGCTCTGATACAAATTGTAACAGCCCAAATCTACCCAACGAATATTTAATAAAATCAGAGTGCGGAAATTCAATATACAATTGGGATGTCACATTCAACGTAAAACAACAAACAACTTAATCACATATATCATAGATACATGGCACATAACTCGGATGAACCGATAAAACCTGTTTACTCTTTTAAAAGTAAAACATTTTTTATTAATAATAATAATATCAATTATTCAACTTCACTTCGCATAATATTTTTATTAAACTAAAACAAATTCACCAACATCATATTACTTCATAAATTCCACTTAAAAGTTAACAACTTATAGTTATAACAACAATTAAAAGACAATCGTTCATCCCCCCGAGTGCTACGTATCAGAGCAAGACACTAACTCGAATAACAGCAACTAAAGACTTCATAAAATCACTTCAAACTTCCACCACTATCTTGAGTACCTGTCAATTTCCCATGGTAGGGAAACATCATTCAGAAGGGCGAGATATCCAACAATATAAACAAGCGTATGATAAATAATATATTAAGATTAGATCATACAACTTCACCACTTCATACTTATTCAAACAACAGTTATAATAACAAATAGCAACAACAGTTATAGTAATTACTTACCAACAACAAGTATAATAACAATTATCAGCAACAAGTATAACAACAACAACTTATAACAACAACAACGTAATAACAACAACTTCAAATGCGACTCAACTGTGCAAATGCATGTGGTACCATTGGAGCAGAACTCCCAACTTAAACATATGCCAGGTTATCGAGGCATTTCAACTTAAACAGGTGCCATCAAGGCCAACTTAAACAGGTGCCGTCAAGGCCAACTTAAACATTTTGCCAATCCAGGCCAACGTAATATGCAAATGTATGCATGCAACAATAACAACAACTACAACGTCACAACACAACAATGCAACAACCGCAAACAACTTAATCAACTTTGGTCATAAGACCTGCAACTTAATCAACGCACCATCAATAACTTAAACAACATTGGTCATAAGACCTGCAAATTAATCAACGTATCAACAACAACAACCAGAACAACATCGACGAAAAAAACAACTTAAACATGCATCAATTACATCAACTTAATCATTACAAAACAACCCCTAAACATCTAGGTCCTAATTCTTCAATTTATTAATTAATATACTACCAACAATTCTTATCATTCTAATTCCAATTCTACTATTCGTTAATTCTATTATTAGTTCCAATTATGCTACTAATTCAGCCTGCTACATATATCATCGTTATTACTACTGCTATTTCTTCTTCACACCAATTCCATCTTTATACAACTTAATCCATTAAACTACATATCTCATCACTAAGAATCATCACTATGATTTCTACTAATTAAATTAATCAATTCCAACATTATAATATTCTTATTAATTTAAACCATTTTCTTCACTAATAATAATTATAATTCTTCTCAAGTTAATCCTACTAAGGCTTGATCCCAACAACCAACATAAAACATCAACAGCCAGAAATCAAAACATATTTCTAAAACTCGTATAGCACGCGCCGCGATCCTCTCTTTGCGCCGCGAACACCACAAAAACCTTCAGTTCAAGCCGCGTCCAAACCTTGGCGCTTACCTGCGCTGACAACATCTTCCAACAAAATTAAAACTCAATTTTCTTCCTTCGATTCCAGTACAATTCAATTTCGACCATCACAGGAACATAGCAATATTATAGTTATACTCCACCAACATCTAGCAATTTTCTACAACTAATTCCTCAATAATAATAATTATAAACCCTAGGTTAATTTCCCACAACCATTGATTGAACTTTTATAACCTTATTCACAGACGTCAATCAATTTCAACATTCAACAATACAATCCCAACACATAAAACAGAGGCAACCATACAATCATAATCCCCACATATCATTCATCATAATCCCGTTTATAGAGCTAGAACCCCACCCTTACCTTGGATATGAGATTGCTCTATTCTCCCGGTTGCCATAGCTTATGCCGCCACTTCCAACTTTTCTCCGAAAATCTTTTCTAACAACGTGCAGAGATGCACCAAAAACCTGTTCGGAAATCGCTTTGTTAGACGGACTTAAAATCATCAAAACGAAAATCGCTCCGGTAAGAAGTTACCTCTACGAGTCAGGAACGTTGTGTCTAAGAACCGCGACGATCCAACGGTTGGATTGGGAGAAACGTCCGTTTTACTAAGGTGTCTCACTGCAGAAACTTGCTGCGAAAATTGGACTTCCTCTAGCTTTTCTCTTCCGCCATGGCTCTCTTCTTCACCTCTCATCTTTCTCCAACTTTTCTTCTTTCTCCACGTCTACTGAGACCTAACTCCTCTTCTTATTTCCTTTATTTTATTATAATTATTATTATAATTATAATCTTCATTTGGGCTTACTAATTAACACCCCCATGATTACTATCACCAACGCAACGTCTAAGCCCACTTAAATAAAACACTCTCATAATCCATAATATTAATTCTATTATTATTTCTCTCCACCAAATTGACTAACTACCGACTATAAAATAAATCGTCCGAACCACCAACTCAACATATTCAATATCATTCTCTACGGCTTAAATCAACTTAAATTAATAATAGTCCATTATAGTAATATTATCTCTAATATTATTCTCCGATTAAACCGACTAATTTCTTGATCATTAATTTATCCGCCCAACACAACGTATAATTCCAATTACGCATCTTATAATAATGTCAATAATTCTAACTTCGACTAATTCCAACAAATAATTTCCTTATACAATTTAATTATATAAATAATTAAATTCCGGGTGTTACAACTCTCCCCCACTTAGAATATTTTCGTCCTCGAAAATTCTATCCACCAACTCCTACCTCAACTTCATTCCACATCATCATTTTGCCAGGTCACTCCCATAATAACCTCAAAGTAACCAATTTAATCAACTTCGTGATATCTCAGGATATCACTCGCCACCTATGGTAACCAACAACAACATTACTGCAACAACGACTAAATTATTATAATACTAATCTGACAACATAACTTGACCGATAACCACTAAACTCATCATTGACCAATGACTTACAAGAAATCCTATTTCAATCAGCACTATTTACAAGGAAACACAACACTTTGACACATCACGCTTCAGTTGCGCAACTCTGATCATCCATCTTAATTCACCGTCCTCATTAGAGTTTCTATCAACTTATAATTTACAAGCTTTACCCGAGCCTCAGTTTTTTTTCCTCAACATTAAACGCTTTCTGCATCATCGAGATAGTAAAATAAGTCTATAACATCCAATACAATTATGTCTACTATCAACAAGAGATTAAGGGTGATCAAGTCCTTAATTTGTCAATAAATATCCGACAATCGTAATGGAGTATAACCATTATTACAAACTACAAAATGTTCCTTCAGAAATTGCACTCACACCACCAAAAGCATCATAGTTCAACATCTGCAAAACCATCTGAATCCGCTAACACCGACGTCTTACGACTTCATACTACCACACGCCTTGTGATACTATCAGAACAAAATTCCCTTGTGCTATCATCATCAGCACTCCTCATTCTTGAAGTTATGCTCTTCGTACATTCTAACAACTGCAACAACTCTTATAATTACTTACTAACAATCCATAACAAGATCTGTAATAATCCTACACTAATCATTGTCCCTTCGTCAACAGTTGACACGATATCTACTCAAACGGACAATTTCATTTCTTTCCAACATAATCCTGCCACCAATAAATTTGTTATAGATGCTGCCACTATTTTTATAAGAAAATTCATCTCGTTAGATTTCCAACGCTTCAAACGGGACTCAAATCGGTCGTCTAGAACTCCAGTTATGAATTTTCGAAGTTTCACAACGATTCAGAAATTTTCCTGCGTTTTGCTTACGGAAATTTCACTCAAAAACTCATTTTCTTCAACTTAATCACTTTCCAAACAGTCCTTAACATAACTCCTCGCTCCCAAACTTTTTATAACTCGAGAGCCAATTCTTTTGGTGAACTTCAGTTTCCGAAACACCAAGATAACAATCCTCTCTACAACTTCCAACTAAAACACATCTGAGAAGCAACGCTTCTCCCCCAGTTTTCTCAAACTAATACCTGCAACAACCAGAAAACAACAAGTACTGATAGTGTTTCACACACTTGTCGCGTACAAAGGAATAAACAACATTAGACGACTCTGGCCGGACAGACCGACCTGCTCTGATACAAATTGTAACAGCCCAAATCTACCCAACTGTCGTACCCCAATTTTTGACCCACGCATTTTTATTTATTTTTGACTTGTCGCATTTTTATTTCATCTGCATTCATCGTTCACACATGGTATTGTTACATATTTTGAAGAAGAAAAAAAGACTTTCATTAAAGTCGACAAAAAATAACTTTCATTTGCATTTTCACATGATTTATTTTTTTAGTTAATAAATAGCTTTAGATAGTTTAGATTAATTTTAGTTTTAATATTATTTTATTTATTATTACTATTAACATCTTTTTATTATTTTATTTTATTATTAGTATTATTTTTATTTCATTTTTGTTTTGTTGTATATAAGTCAAAAGAAAAAATAACACAAAAAAAAATATTCAACATGATCCTCATGTCTCAACATCCCACGCCTCTGCATCAACCTGCACAAAAGCAAACAAAACAGTCCAAAAATTCTGCTCCCACTACCTGCTATCATACTGCTCCATCTTGCTGCCTATACAAGCCAAAACAATCACCAAAATGGTCTAGACAAATCCTGCACAAGAAAGTACAAAAACAGCTTCACAGAATGTTCAAAATGCCTCTTCAATTTCCCCCCAATTTTCATCTCCAAATGGGATTCAAACCCTAATCTCAGGATATAAAAGCACACATTCAGCAGCTACAAAGGGGGAGGCCACAAACGAGGAAAGAAAAACACGAGAGAGAGAAACAGAGGAAAATAATATAGAAACTCTGCTGAAATTCCTGAGTTCTTCCTCCAATCAACCTACCAAAACCTCATCACCAAAGATACAGCTTTACTACACAAAAAAAACCTACGGATTTCTTTCCTCAACCTCTGAACCGAGTCTCAACTCACAAACCACTGCTAACTCACAACCCACCATAATCCGAACTACGATTGCTCTGACTTTCCCATTGCACTAGGGAATACGTAGGCACAAGATACAAACGTCTTGGCGAGCATAATAATAAAAAACCTTTTCTTTTTCTTCACAATAATAGAAAACCCTAAAAAACATTTCTTTTATCTTTTATCAATTACTAAGCTAAAGAACACAAACATTACGCTAACACTCAAACACTAAACTAACTAAATGGGTCCCATCGAGTACGATGGAAGTGAGGGGTGCTAATACCTTCCCCTTGCTTAACCGACTCCCGAACCTAAAATTTGGTTGCGATGACCATCTTATCCGTTTTCTTTTTATCCGTGGGTTTTATCGATATTTTCCCTTTCCTTTTGGAATAAATAAAGTTCGGTGGCGACTCTGTTGTACTTCGAATGCGCGAAAACGCGTCGAGTCACATTTTTACCGCTACACCAACGAATATTTAATAAAATCAGAGTGCGGAAATTCAATATACAATTGGGATGTCACATTCAACGTAAAACAACAAACAACTTAATCACATATATCATAGATACATAGCACATAACTCGGATGAACCGATAAAACCTGTTTACTCTTTTAAAAATAAAACAACTTTTATTAATAATAATAATAATATCAATTATTCGACTTCACTTCGCATAATATTTTTATTAAACTAAAACAAATTCACCAACATCATATTACTTCATAAATCCCACTTAAAAGTTAACAACTTATAGTTATAACAACAATTAAAAGACAATCGTTCATCCCCCCGAGTGCTACGTATTAGAGCAAGACACTAACTTGAATAACAGCAACTAAAGACTTCATAAAATCACTTCAAATTTCCACCGCTATCTTGAGTACCTGTCAATTTCCCATGGTAGGGAAACATCATTCAGAAGGGTGAGATATCCAACAATATAAACAAGCGTATGATAAATAATATATTAAGATTAGATCATACAACTTCACCACTTCATACTTATTCAAACAACAGTTATAATAACAAATAGCAACAACAGTTATAATAATTACTTACCAACAACAAGTATAATAACAATTATCAGCAACAAGTATAACAACAACAACTTATAACAACAACAACGTAATAACAACAACTTCAAATGTGACTCAACTGTGCAAATGCATGTGGTACCATCGGAGCAGAACTCCCAACTTAAACATATGCCAGGTTATCGAGGCATTTCAACTTAAACAGGTGCCATCAAGGCCAACTTAAACAGGTGCCGTCAAGGCCAACTTAAACATTTTGCCAATCCAGGCCAACGTAATATGCAAATGTATGCATGCAACAAAACAACAACTACAACGTCACAACACAACAATGCAACAACCGCAAACAACTTAATCAACTTTGGTCATAAGACCTGCAACTTAATCAACTTTGGTCATAAGACCTGCAACTTAATCAACGCATCATCAATAACTTAAACAACATTGGTCATAAGATTTGCAACTTAATCAACGTATCAAAAACAACAACTAGAACAACATCGACGAAAACAACAACTTAAACATGCATCAATTGCATCAACTTAATCATTACAAAACAGCCCCTAAACATCTAGGTACTAATTCTTCAATTTATTAATTAATCTACTACCAACAATTCTTATCATTCTAATTCCAATTCTACTATTCGTTAATTCTATTATTAATTCCAATTATGCTACTAATTCAGCCTGCTACATATATCAACGTTATTACTACTGCTATTTCTTCTTCACACCAATTCCATCTTTATACAACTTAATCCATTAACTACATATCTCATCACTAAGAATCATCACTATGATTTCTACTAATTAAATTAATCCATTCCAACATTATAATATTCTAATTAATTTAAACCAATTTCTTCACTAATAATAATTATAATTCTTCTCAAGTTAATCCTACTAAGGCTTGATCCCAACAACCAACATAAAACATCAACAGCCAGAAATCAAAATATATTTCTAAAACTCGTATAGCACGCGCCGCGATCCTCTCTTTGCGCCGCGAACACCACAGAAACCTTCAGTTCGCGCCGCGTCCAAAGCATGGCGCTTACCTGCGCTGACAACATCTTCCAACAAAATTAAAACTCAATTTTCTTCCTTCGATTCCAGTACAATTCAATTTCGACCATCAGAGGAACATAGCAATATTATAGTTATACTCACCAACATCTAGCAATTTTCTACAACTAATTCCTCAATAATAATAATTATAAACCGTAGGTTAATTTCCCACAACCATTGATTGAACTTTTATAACCTTATTCACAGACGTCAATGAATTTCAACATTCAACAAAACAATCCCAACACACAAAACAGAGGCAATCATACAATCATAATCCCCACATATCATTCATCATAATCTCGTTTATAGAGCTAGAACCCCACCCTTACCTTGGATATGAGATTTCTCTACTCTCCCGGTTGCCATAGCTTATGCCGCCACTTCCAACTTTTCTCCGAAAATCTTTTCTAACAACGTGCAGAGATGCACCAAAAACCTGTTCGGAAATCGCTTTGTCAGACGGACTTAAAATCATCAAAATGAAAATCTCCCCAGTCAGAAGTTACCTCTATGAGCCAGGAACGTTGTGTTTAAGAACCGCGACGATCCAACGGTTGGATTGGGAGAAACGTCCGTTTTACTAAGGTGTCTCACTGCAGAAACTTGCTGCGAAAATTGGACTTCCTCTAGCTTTTCTCTTCCGCCATGGCTCTCTTCTTCACCTCTCATCTTTCTCCAACTTTTCTTCTTTCTCCATGTCTACTGAGACCTAACTCCTCTTCTTATTTCCTTTATTTTATTATAATTATAATTATAATTATAATCTTCATTTGGGCTTACTAATTAACACCCCATGATTACTATCACCAACGCAACGTCTAAGCCCACTTAAATAAAACACTCTCATAATCCATAATATTAATTCTATTATTATTTCTCTCCACCAAATTGACTAACTACCGACTATAAAATAAATCGTCCGAACCACCAACTCAACATATTCAATATCATTCTCTACGGCTTAAATCAACTTAAATTAATAATAGTCCATTATAGTAATATTATCTCTAATATTATTCTCCGATTAAACCGACTAATTTCTTGATCATTAATTTATCCGTCCAACACAACGTATAATTCCAATTACGCCTCTTATAATAATGTCAATAATTTTAACTTCGACTAATTCCAACAAATAATTTCCTTATACAATTTAATTAAATAATTAATTAAATTCCGGGTGTTACACCTAACCCTTCAAGCTTTTTGATTATGACAAAAAGGGGGAAAAGAAGAGAAGAAGAGAAATATATTTTGATGAGCAAACAAGAGAGAAGTATATCATTCAAAAAGGAAATAGAAGTAAAATCTCAATGTGATCAATGTGATTAAAATCTAAGATATTTGATTAAACATGAAATATGAGGAAATATAATTGCTTATTTATTATTGTCTCATAAAATTGTTCCATCAAAATACATGGTTTTGTCATCATCAAAAAGGGGGAGATTGTTGGAACAAGATTGAGAATCTATGTTCAGAATCTAGTTTTGATGATAACAAACATATATTTTGTTAGTAACAATTTTATTACTAATGGCTTCATTGAGTGTGCAGAAACAGTGTCAAAGTCCTTTACAACATATACAACAACTATATCAGAAAGTACATCAGATGCTTCCAAGGAAATAAACAAGAAAAATCAGTTACAATAAGCCTTGCAAATTCAGAAGATCACGCACGTAGAAGATCAGAAGTTTTGAAGTTACAACGCAGTGACTTACAAAAGTTAAACAACAACAGAGTCACATGTGAATCAGAAGATAACCTTCAGCTCAGCATGCAAAATCAAATAAAACACAAAGGATCAGAATCAAGAAGAAAACCGTTACAAACATCATCATTAGCAAAACGGTTACAACAATTAAAAGGAACAACTCCCAAGGTTGATTGAAGAAGCAACCTACATGCAGTCCATTGGAGAAAACAAAAGCACAAGGAAACACGCTTGCATTTATTATGAATTCCAAAGATCAAGACAACGAACACAATTTCAAAGCTATAAAAAGAAGTAATATCTCTTATGAATAGTGTGGTTCAGGAAAGATGTAGTAATGAAAAACTACTAAAATCAAAAGGAGCTTTAAATAGAAGAGGATCAAAATACTGTCTCCCTGAAGACTCTCATTCAAATTATTACTCAAGAACCAAATAAGCAACTCTCAATAAGAACTGATGTTCTTAATCTGCTTATGAAGAAGATCAGAGGAAGAAGAACCAAAGAAGCAACTCTCAATAAGAACTGACGTTCTTAATCTGCTTATGAAGAAGATGAGAGGAAGAAGAACCAAAGAAGCAACTCTCAATAAGAACTGATGTTCTTAATATGCTTATGAAGAAGATCAGAGGAAGAAGAACCAAAGAAGCAACTCTCAATAAGAACTGTTGTTCTTAATCTGCTTATGAAGAATATTTGAAGATACTAATGAGCATCCAGAATCTTATCAGCTTATCAAGAAGCTTTACAATTGAACTCACCTTGGAAGATGCCTTGAGCGACCAGTTAAGGCCAGAACTTGAGAAGACAGTGGCTGCGGTCATTGTGGAAATCTCTTGGAGACCAAGTGAAGGTCATCAGTCGAGGAGTCAATGGATGTTATACCCCGTGGAGATCATTGAATAGTCCATTGCAGTTAGTCACAGCAGGTAGCTTGTGCAGGGTTAGTCACAGCAGTTGGTTGTGAAGGATTGTTAGTCACGACGGAGAATTGTGTAGTTGTAATCATGATTTGGCTATAGTGGATTAAGACCTCTGTGGAGAGGAAAATCACCTGAAGAAGGTGGAGTGGAGGTAGCCTTATTCAGAAGGTGAACCATGATAAAAATAAACGTGTTCTTTACTGTAATACGGTGAACTGACTTTTTATCGAAATGTCGCGGTAAGCAAGAGTCGCCACCGACTTTTATTTTATCCAAATTAACAGAAAGGCAAAAAGAACAGGAAAAACCTTTTAAAAGAAAAACTGAGTTCGGGGGGTAATTTATGCAAAGGGAAGGTGTAAGACACCCTTTGCATCCATGGTTTTCCATGGGCTCTTAATTGCTTTGCTCTTTAGTTTTGAAGCCAAAAGTTTCAGAAATGTAGAAGAAAAGAAATAAGGACTTTAGCTCGTAAAATGAGCGTAGCCTTATTGAAGGTTTATGAAAAAGTGTAAGAAAAAGATTTTTAAACCAGAGCAAAGCAATTAAGGGCAAATTACCTAGTTAGATGAAAAATGTTCTTTTAGCCTTTCAGGGCTATCCCTACCATAAGAGGGTAAGGAAGTCCTTTGATTTGGAGGTTGAAGGGTCGTCGAATTATCGTTCGCCATAAGACTGTCCCATGCCATAGAGAGGCAGGTAGTCTAAGGGAAGGATCAGAATAGCCTTTCGTTTAGGCAACCAGAGGATACCTCAGCACTTCGTAGGCAACTTCGAGGGACGAGATCATATTAGCGAGTCGAAGGCAGCATCATTAGAGACTTATGATCTTTGAATGAACTGAGGGCAACATTGCTAAGGTATCCTCGTATTCGAGGGACTTGGCTATTCTGCATTAAAAACACAAGGCAACAGGCAACAGACAACAGGCAACAAGAGAGGTTACCATAAAAGGTGCGTGGGTGCAACAATCACGTGATCAGATTCAGAATAAATTATCTTGTAAAATTAATTATTCTAATTCAATTCGAGGTTACCACTCCCTAGGATTACTAACCACGCAGTAATATAATGCAGTTTTAAGTGCCTTCAAGGCCAAACAATACAACCTCGAAGCAGATACAGAATAAACCATGGGGATGGGGGAGGAAAAACAATAAATTTAAACCCCAATAGGGTTTGGCATAAGTAATAATAAAAAAGAAAAATAAAAAGGAGGAATTTTAGGGTTACCGAACATTCGAGCTTTGACCGGCTGGCTAACCCTGAAAATTGGAAAAGGAAAAATAAACAGCAAAGGGTGAGTGTAGGCGGAGTTCATTATTATTTGAAGGTAAACCCTAATTTTAAATAAAAGAGGCAAAATAACAAATATTTAAATAAGTATAGAATCAGGACTTAGCTTTTGATTGGATATGGCGCGTAGGCCGAAGGATCTTGGTTAATCCTGAAAATTAGGCACAAAGAAGAAAAATTTAGTGTATGAGTGATCTCAACAATTATAACGTGGCAGATCAAAAATTAAAACAGTAGTAATTTAGGCAAAAAAATGGCAAGGTAAAAGGCAAACCCCAAAAGGGACAAAAGTTAACCAGGGTTAATGGACAACACCTACCAGTAAACCTAAGGCTATTAGGGTTTATAAATGACTCGAAGTTAACAAACCTAAAAACTTAATAGATTAAAAGTATATACAAAAATAATAACTTTTATGGTTAGAAACAATTATTTTAATGTTATGAGGAAAATCGAGTTTTCGATTAAATAAATTAAAAGGCTATATGGAATTATAATAATAATAATAAATTTTTAAATGGAATAAGTTAAGTAAATAAAAATAAGAAAAAAGAAATAAAGAAAAAAAGGTTTATGTAATTGAAAATAAATAAAATAAAGAAATTTAAAGAAACTTAGCTGGGATTCTGTGTGCATGGCTCTTGAGGGTGTATCATGGACTGTCACTTTCTGGGCGTTAGATAAGATCCCGTGATGATCATGTGGCAAAGAGATGAGGGTACACCGTAGTCCACGTATAGGAGCCCACGTGAGATCTGTACTAAACATCATACTGTTAATTGAGAAAAAAAATATTGCCTGGGTAGGATTCGAACCCAGGTTTATTGTACGATGGGTCCATCTCTCTTGCCAGCTGGGCCAATGATTTTAGTCATTAGTGGAGTGACTATCAAAATATTCATATGAATATTAAAGCTAATTTGAAAAAAAAAAGATCAAAAGAACCAGAACTGGGCCCATGCTTCTTCGTGTGAGCCAATGAGGAATGGAGAGAGGCAAGAGACTTGTTGACTGGCCAGCAGAATCACGCCACGCGTGGAGAGAGAGAGAAGACCCTTTGACTAGCCAACCACGTCGTCACACGCGCCACGCCCTCCCATCATCTTCTTCATTCAAATTCTGCAAGTATTTAGCTACGAATTGGCTTGGACTTTGGCTACGGTTCCGTGATGAGTTCTTCATAGCTGATCCTGCAATACCAAAAAACTAAAAAATAGCACGTTAAGAACACAAAGCAAGCGCCCAGATCCAATTAACGAAGCTTTCCGGTCACGGTCATGGTCTTTTGTTGGCCGGAAACGTTCTAAAACGTAGGTTCAAAGTTAGATCTTCTTTGAGCCCTAACAATGGCGATTCTTGCTACAGGCTTCGAACCTTCCAACTAACAGCCCAGAGACCCTCTGAATCATGCTAACAACTCAAACAAACAATTAATTCCAATTGAAACATAATAATATGCGTGGTATGAGAATTGAAAGTGCATGAACATGAAGAATGATATACACGCGTTCTGATCATGCTAAGAGCTTGGTTAACCATTCATTCTCACCCTTTGTTACCTTAGGAATGGATTGAAATTCTTGGAAAGAATTGAGAGTCGCTGCCACAGGGATTTTGACTTTTGCCCTAGCTTCTTGAATTTTTGAGAGTTTTGGAGAGTGTTCTTGAGGCCGGATTTTCGTCCTCTATTAGGTCTGGAATAGTATGCATATATAGTGGACTCAATTAGGTTTACAAACATGAACCAAATCTTTGATTGGAAGGATATGGAGATTTGATTTGAACATTATATGAAACTTTCCCATTTTGACCAAGATTTGTTTTGAGAATATGCTTCACACGATTTGCAACTTGTTTTGGACATCAAATATCACTCAAATTCAAACCCATGTGTTTTATTTCATAATTTATCTTTGAGTTTTTTTTTTAATTTTTATAAGTAAATAAAAAAAATCAAAATAATAAATTAATAAATAGGAAATAAAATCATGATGAGGCATGAATGATTATTTGGACTGTTTTGATTGATTAAAATTGGTTGGAAATCAAATCTTTGATTAAAAATAATTTTTTCATATTTTATAATAATTTATTCAACATTTAAATGAATTAAAATTCAAGTAAATAGGATAAATATTATAAATATAAAATAATTATTTTAAAGATCATTTTGAGGCCCATGGACAAGTTTGGAATTCATTCTTAAGGCCCATTAGTCCAAAAACACCAAATTGTGCAATTAGGGTTTTGTGTTTTCCTTGAGAATTGACCAACTTCAGAGCCTCGTATCTCCTTCAATTTTTATCATATGGCCATGTTCTAGGACTTTTTAGAAAGCCCAAGATGTCTTCTACAAGTCACTTTGGAACATATTTTTCATTTGGAGATTTTATCTTGATAATATGGCTCCTGACAGAAAACAGCTTTTCGTGATCTTCTAGAAGGACCTGTAATGTATTGGCCTATATCTCCTATGCAGAAGCATTTCTGGATCTTGGACCCAACATCAAAGTTTTGGAGAATTGAATTTCCTTGCGAATGAGATTTGATTAGGGAATTTCTGATAAAGTATGAGAGAGATATGATCAGTCAAAGTTGGGTTGACTTTTAGTTAAAAAAACCCCTAAATTAGTAACTTGGGATTTTGATGATTTCTGAGCTCTCTTTGATGCATCATGATCAATCCTTGATCAAATGATGAATGATACTTCGAAATAAAGTTGTTGGCCAAAAATCATGAGTTTTGACTATATTTTGACCACGGTGGACTTTTAGGTCAAACTAGTTGACTATTGACTATCTGAGCAATTGACTGAGCATTCTTTGGAATCAGAGCTTGAAACTTGAGGTGAGGATCCTTTGAATCATATAAAAGGCCATGGAGTCCACTTGAGGTATCGGAAACTGATTTTACTCTGAGAAGATCAAAACCCTAGTTTGAGGGTTGTTGTTTAGGAGATAGGTAGCTTTGAGCAATTGGAGATCTTTGAGCATTTAAAAGTCAGATGGACTAAGATATGATGGGAAAATTTTGGGGTATGACGGCTGCCCCTGTTCAATCTTCTTACACTTGAGGATGTGGATTGGCTTGTGTGCCTGTCGGAATCTGAAGGTAGAAGAGGATTGAACACTAGAATACCCAGGAATTTGCCCTAGCTGATGATGAAGGGACTTTTGTCGGAGATGGGCTTAAAGATGTCATCCAGGTGTTGAAAGAATGTTGTTAGAGATGGGCTTAAAGATGCCATCCAGATGTTTGACAAGATGTTTGTCTAAAGCAGATGCTTGCCAGATTGGATCACATGCATTGATTTGTGTCTGAAGGAGAGATTCATAAAAATGAAGTAATGTTCTACAGAAGACTACCTGGAGAAGTTCCTGAATAGATAGATCATTGACTGATGTAAAAGGGATTAGGATTTGCACAAAGCTCGGGAAGAAGTGTCTTGTAGAAGATTAACTGAGAAACTCTTTGAAAGGGCAGTAGATGTCTTAAATGTTGGATAAATATTTAAAGGAAGGTTACCTAAAGAGGTTGAGATATGTGTTAAACAAGACTAACCTAGAAAGGCTCCTAGAAAGGATATGATATGTCTTAAACAAGACTACCTAGAAAGGCTCAAAAGCGTCTTAGAAAAGACTACCTAGAAAGATTGATAAACGTCTTAGAAAAGACTACCTAGAAAGGTTCCTAGAAAGGATAAGAAAGGTCTTAGAAAAGACTACCTAGAAATGTTCCTAGAAAGGATAAGAAACGTCTTAGAAAAGATTACCTAGAAAGGTTGTGATATGTCTTAAACAAGACTGGCCTAGAAAGGCTCCTAGAAAGGATATGAAGTTCTTTGATTGTTTCTGAACTATCTTTGAAGAAAGACCCGGAATGAAGTGTCAGAATTTTATTTGTCTTGAATGAGTGTTGAGTTTGAATCATTGATACGATTGTATTTACACCGTACTTAGATGATAATATTATTTTGATTATGAAGTGACCTGAAAAGGCGAGATTAGTTTTATGCAATGTCATGATGCATGTGATAAATGAGAATGCTGAATGTTATATATGTATTATGAATAATGCAGGAATGGACTATATGGTCGAAGCATATTAGTAGCCTTGTATAGCAACTGTTGGTTGAGAAAATAAATCTCTGTGTGTTACTGGAGATGATGACAAGGGGATTGAGAATTCATGTCTTCCATTCGAGGATATCCGGTTGGGGATTTTTGATCTTCGCTTGGGGATGAAAGTAATTTGAGGAATCTGACCTTGATGTATTCGGGGACAAGAGAGAAGAATAGTCTTCTGATATACTATCTAACCAGATTTCTAAGCGTCAGCTTTAATGGAAATAGGGAGTTTGAATAAACCATGCTAAAGAAGAAGATTGTGTCGGAGAACTGGCAATGTCGGAGGTATAAACTCCGTTGGGGAACCAAGTCTCTGTCAGGAAAAGATCGCTTGACGATAACTTCTTAAGGACTTCTATGTGGGGATATATTATGAAAACTGCTCTGTGGGGAAGGTTCCCAGAGATTTTCAACCTTTCATTGCCCCTTGTCTTATAGTACTTGCTGTTGGAAAACGCTTTTACCCACATATGGTCTTTCGCTTGCGGGAATATACCTACCACTGGAATCAGTAGCCTGGTATGCTTGATACTTGAGTTTGGAATTAGAACTTCAAAGGGTAGACAGATACTGACACCACCTGATGCTAGTAGCTAAATAGCATTTGTTGAGATTTATGACTGATGTGGCATGCCCCTAGTGATGGACTAACTCCTCTGGTTGCTCAGTACCTCTGAGAGATTCTATGAATCATGACCAGATCGCCCCTGATAGATGGGATAATAATATGTCATGCCCCTTGTATGTACAAGCTTTCAGTTGACTGAGTCAGGCGTACGAGACGTCTCTACAACTTCATCTGTCGGGAGGACTTTTAGTCAGTAATTATGCCCCATGCAGATTCTTCCTGATGTCAAACATTTGAAATTACGTAGACAAAATTGTTTTATAATGACACTCATAAAAAATGCAATGCATATGTCTGTCTTGGAGTTTAAAAACATTTTTAGTAAAACAAAAGATGTAAGAAAGTGATATTTGTAAAAACATGATATCAAATCAGGATTTTTGATAAACTTTAAGGAGTCAGGATACCCTTTTTTTGTGACAGTATGCTTTCGAACTAACCATGCTTCAGTTAGGACTTTCAAGGGTTGTAACGTGGCTTGGTTCACAGCTTAAGAAACAAAGGATAATGGCTCGAAGTTTGTTTGTACCCATCCCAATCTCCGTGATGTTCTTCGATCTTATGCTCAGTTAACTTTGCATTTAAGTTCTAGCACGTCTTGAAGTCGTAATATTGACATTTGGTGATGGTTGAAGCACCGAAAGTTTATTTGAAAAGGCAGTCATCCTTTTTTGTAATTATTTTTCTTTTATCGAGGATTTGTAGTGACCTCTTTTTTGACTTTATTACCCCTAACTTTTTCCTGAACTGTTTATTTTTGAGATTATAGTCAGCGGGATGTTTTAGTTCTTAATAAGTCTCCTTCATAGGTTTTATCTTAACATTTTTTCTTTTTGGTGGATATTGACTGCCTGACTTAATGGTTGCGAGAACCCATCATTATTTGTGTAAACAACGGCTAGTATAATTGAGTTAACTGAGTAACTACCCTGCCCCAGGTTATGATCAAGGGTTTTAATTTACACGTGAAAGAAACTCCTACACCTTAGGATCAAAGGGGTTGACGAGGGATTAACATCCTTATATCTCCACTGTTTAGGAATTGAAATAATGCCTGTACATCGTCAGCATAGTCTGTTCGAAAGAATATTGTACGAGGTTACGGTATCATTTTCGTCATCCTCCCTTAAAAGGTTCACAGCTTTAACGAGAGTTAAATATCATAAAGAAAACCAAGTAAAAACAAAGTTTAATATAGCAATAGGAGGAGAAATAAGTCAAGACAAACGTATGCAATGCATTAATGATTATGATAAAATTAATAGAGTCTGACATAAGACGAATGTTTAAACAAACAGGAAAGAAATTGCGAATGCGAGTAAATTAATGATCTAAATAGCCATCCTTTAGACTTTGTGTTGCTCCTCTGGTTGGCTAAATTCTACGACTCCTTCTTCAATCAAGTCTTGAATTTTATGTTTCAATGGCCCACAATCTTCTGTATTATGACCAGGACTATTTGAATGGTAAGCACATCTTGCATGATGCTTGTACCCAGGGGCGGGATTAGTAGGAGCGGAGTATGGAGGCAGTAGAGTTATCAGACTCCGATCGAGCAAGTGTTGCAAAGCTTGAGCCAATGGCATGTGTAGTGGGGTAAATGACCTTTTGGGTTTGGATTTCCAAGTACGTTGGACACCTTGTTGCTTACGTTGATCTTTCTGTTGTTGTTGTATTGGGACCTGACTAGAGACCAGGACTGTCCCGACAGTGTTAGATTCATTCTTCCCATTGTATGGCTTTTTTACAGTACCAAAAGAAGTAGCCACCTGAATTTTTCCGCTTCGGATACCACTTTCAACATGTTCTCCAGTCAGTATGAGGTCGGTGAAACTAGACGAGGAGCTTCCAAGTAAATGGCTGTAGAAAGGACCAGTCAGTGTATTCATGAACATGTCAACTAACTCTCGGTCAGCCAAAGGAGGTTGGACTCTGCCAGCCAAGTCTTCAAGGATAGAAAAACACTTAGAAAGGGGGGGTTTGAATAAGTGTAGCTTTAAAAACTTGACAGATAAAAATAAAATGCACAGTTATTTTTATCCTGGTTCGTTGTTAACTAAACTACTCCAGTCCACCCCCGCAGAGATGATTTACCTCAACTGAGGATTTAATCCACTAATCGCACGGATTACAATGGTTTTCCACTTAGTCAGCAACTAAGTCTTCCAGAGTCTACTGATCACACACTGATCACTCCAGGAACAACTGCTTAGATACCCTCTAAGACTTTTCTAGAGTATACTGATCCACACGATCACTCTAGTTACAATCTGCTTAGTTCACTCCTAAGACTTCCTAGAGTATTCTGATCCACACGATCACTCTAGTTCCTTACAACTTAATGTAATTCTAAGAGTATTACAAATGCTTCTTAAAAGCGATAATCACAACTGTGATATTTCTCTTAACGTTTAAGCTTAATCTCACTAATATATTACAACAGCAATGTAGTGAGCTTTGATGAAGATGAAGATTCTGAGTTTTGATTTGAACAGAGTTTCAGCAAGTTAATGTGCGTTGTTTACGTTCAGGATCGTTAACCTTGCTTCTCATCAGAACTTCATATTTATAGGCGTTGGAGAAGATGACCGTTGAATGCATTTAATGCTTTGCGTGTTCCGTACAGCATCGCATTTAATGTTATACGCTTTTGTCAACTACCTCGAGCCTTGTTCACGCCGTGTCTACTGACGTAGCCTTTAGTAGCTTTTAACGTTCCTTTTGTCAGTCAGCGTAGCTTGCCACTTGTACTTTCTTCTGATCTGATGTTTGTGAATACAACGTTTGAATATCATCAGAGTCAAACAGCTTGGTGCATAGCATCTTCTGATCTTCTGACCTTGAAGTGCTTCTGAGCGTGATACCATCAGAACTTCAGTGCTTCTGTTCTCTTGTTCTTCTGATGCTTCCATAGACCCATGTTCTGATTCTGCTTCGACCATCTTCTGATGTCTTGCCAGACCATGTTCTGATGTTGCATGCTGAACCTTTTGAGACAAAGCTTCTGAGCGCTGAATTATGCGTACTCTTTATATATTTCCTGAAAGGGAAATTGCATTGGATTAGAGTACCATATAATCTTAAGCAAAATTCATATTATTGTTATCATCAAAACTAAGATAATTGATCAGAAAAAATCTTGTTCTAACAATCTCCCCCTTTTTGATGATGACAAAAACATATATAAATGATATGAATTTGCGATCAGAAAGAACAGACGGCAAAAGACAAATTACACAGCTATAGCATAAGCATATGAATATGTCTCCCACTGAGATTAACAATCTCCCCCTGAGATAAATAATCTCCCCCTGAAATAAATACTCGAAGAACTTTAATAAAAGACTTCCCTGATTATTTCGGTAGAGACGATCATATAAGCTTCTTGTCTTCAGAGAATTCATAGCTTCTGACTTCTGCTTCCATTGGACAGCTTCAGAACTAGAATTTCCTTAGATCCCTAGAACACTCACAGCTTCTGATTCCTGCTTCCATCTAGGACAGCTTCAGAACTTGAATTTCTTTGATCTTCTGAACATTCACAGCTTCTGATTTCTGCTTCCATTCAGGACAGCTTCAGAACTTGAATTTCTTTGATCTTCTGAACATTCACAGCTTCTGATTTCTGCTTCCATTTAGGACAGCTTCAGAACTTGAGTTTTCTGGATCTTTAGAACATTCGCAGCTTCTGATTTCTGCTTCCCTCGGATAGCTTCAGAGCTTGAATTTCTACCAACATCACTTCATGCTAGATTTGTATCAGAACATTGTTGAATGTACCAGAGCATCATCAGAGCATCTCTACATCCTGAAATGTTACAGAACAAAAACTAAACGACAAAAGTCAGCATGAATGAGTTAGAACATAAAATGTATATTCGAACACATTATATGTATCAGAGCCATATAGGCTAAAATAATGTATCAGAGCAAATAATGTATTAGAGCCATAACATTATATGTATCAGAGAAAATAGAATTTTGTCAGAACAAATAGACAAATATGGATCAAATTCTATTATCAGTGCTTCTGATTCATTCTTCTTTCTTGCTTCTGATTTCTGAAGCTTGACAGCACTCGGCTTGCTTCAGTTTCCATGGTTTTGCTTCTTGTGTTTGCTTTGAAGATTCTCTTCACTTCTTTATACCTGCAAAACACTTAAACCATATAGAACTTGCAGTTCTTGTTAGTGAATGTGTGGGAGCTTTACCCAGCAACTGATAGATTAATCAAATCATTTATCATTTATCTTTCTCCCCCTTTTTGTCATATCATCAAAAAGAATATTTCAAAAGATTCAGATGAATAAAACGACAACTAAAAAACACTGGAATGTAAAAGCAAAGAAACTTTTCATTGATAATCAAAAGATATTACATGAAGGTTCCTATGTTTAACAAGATGAGAAACATTCCTAGCAAATACATAAAAAGTCATCCCAAGAGGAAATGACTACAAAAATTAAAAACAGCACCCTAGCAGGACACGCTCGGTGTCAACCCATCAAGAATCCCTGAGGACTCTTGTCTTCCAGACTAGAACCTCCACTGTAGAAGAGATCCAAGTGACCAAAGAGGAAGAGAGGGACAGTTCACAGACAGAGAGCTAATGTTGCAAATGGGGCTTTCCCTCAACATAGAAGTTAAGAATATCATTCTTAACCTCCTCCCATAACTCAAGAAAGTCTTCTGTCTTTGGGTGAAAGTTGATAACAACATCAAAGAAGAGGTCTGACTTGAGAGGTATTAGGAGAGCCATCCCGAGATATGCAGAAATCTGTCGCCTTTGAGTCATAGATCTTCAACAGGCTTAGGGTGAACGCTAGGTTTGAGCTAAGATTTTTTTTTTTTAAAAGAAAGAAAAAACTAGTTTGAGCAAGAGACGAAAACTGAAGAGAGAGAGAGAAAAAACTTGATGAGGAATGCAAAGAGATAGGGAAAGAGAAGCGTTTGAAGAGTATTTAAAAAATGAAACGAAAGTTGAATAGCATTTAATGTTACGTGACATGAGGAGAGATAATAAAGACAAATGAGGTGACTTGCACAGTTACCTATGGTCGGCGTCCCTTCAACTGCACGCGCGCTTATCTATGAATAGTAACGACAGGTTTACCATCCCAAGATAAAACGTTACAGCTGTTTTGCTTTAAAAGATGTTCTGAATCAACTTAGACAATGAAACGTTAGTAATAACAGAATCATAATTTCTAAAAGATTTCAATCAGAACTTCTGATAAAAAAAAAATAATTCCACATTCATTTCAGAAGATACTCATACATGAGAACTTCTCATCTTCTCATTCTGGGCATAAATCCATACTGATGTTTTTCAGAATGAACTTAAACCTATCTTCAGCCAGGGGTTTTGTAAAGATATCAGCCCATTGATGGTCTGTATCAACAAAGTTTAAAGATATAACACCCTTCTGAACATAGTCCCTTATGAAATGATGTTTAATCTCAATATGTTTAGCTTTTGAATGAAGAATGGGATTCTTAGATAAACATATAGCAGAAGTATTATCACAGAATATAGGAATGTTACTCTCAAATATCTGATAATCTTCTAGCTGACTCTTCATCCAGAGCATCTGTGTACTGCAACCAGCAGCAGCGACGTATTCTGCTTCTGTTGTTGATAGAGCAATAGTTGCTTGCTTCTTGCTATACCAGGAGATCAAATGACTTCCAAGAAATTGGCAACTTCCTGAAGTACTTTTTCTTTCAATTCTGTCTCCAGCATAATCAGCATCGCAAAATCCTACTAAGTTGTATTCTTTAGATTTTCTGTAAACTAAGCCAACATTAGTAGTACCTTTCAGATACCTTAGAATTCTCTTAACAGCAGTTAAATGAGATTTTCTAGGATCTGATTGGAATCTAGCACACAAACAAACACTGAACAGAATGTCAGGTCTAGAAGCAGTCAAATATAGAAGAGATCCAATCATACCTCTGTATAACTTCTGATCTACCTTCTTACTTACCTCATCCTTACCTAGAATGCATGTTGGATGCATAGGAGTTTTGGCTTCTTTGCAGTCTAGAAGATTAAACTTCTTCAGAAGTTCCTTCACATACTTGGTTTGGTGAACATACGTTCCTTCTGATGTTTGATTTATTTGTATTCCAAGGAAATACTTGAGTTCTCCCATCATGCTCATTTCAAACTCAGCCTGCATAGACTCAGCAAACTCCTTTCCAAGTGTAGCATTAGATGTTCCAAAAATAATATCATCTACATATATTTGACAAATTAAAATATCCCTTTTAAAGGTTTTACAAAAGAGAGTAGTGTCCACTTTTCCTCTAGTGAAACCATTATCCAGAAGGAAAGAACTTAAGCGTTCATACCAAGCTCTGGGAGCCTGTTTCAATCCATACAATGATTTCTTGAGTTTAAAAACATGATTAGGAGACATAGAGTCTTCAAAACCAGGAGGTTGATGGACATAAACTTCTTCATCTATATAACCATTTAAGAAGGCACTCTTAACATCCATCTGATAAAGAGTGATGTTATGTTGAGTGGCAAATGAAATTAATAGACGAATAGATTCTAACCTGGCCACTGGTGCAAAGGTTTCTGTATAATCAATCCCTTCTTGCTGACTATAACCCTGAGCCACCAGTCTGGCTTTGTTCCTTACCACTTCACCTTTCTCACTGAGCTTGTTTCTGAAGACCCATTTTGTGCCGATTATATTGAATCCATCTGGTCTAGGAACAAGATCCCAAACATCATTCCTTGTAAACTGATTCAGTTCTTCTTGCATAGCAATTATCCAGTCTGGATCTTCTAGAGCATGATCAACAGAAGTTGGCTCGATCAAAGATACAAGACCTAATTGACAGTCTGCATTGTTCTTAAGGAATGCTCTTGTTCTGATTGGATCATCCTTCTTTCCAAGAATGACATCTTCTGAATGACCTGAGATGAGTCTGGATGATCTTCTGACAGATGGTTCTTCAGATATGCTTAGATTCTCCAGAGAAGCTGATACTTGATCTTCCGATTCTTTGCTTCTGAGAAGCTCTGCTTCTGATGCGTTGCTTCTTGGCTCAACAACTTCTGATATATCAATATCACAATCTGCAAAATTATCAAACTGCTTTGGTTTTTCAGAACCAAGCTTATCATCAAACCTGATATTGATTGATTCTTCTACAACCAATGTCTCAGTATTGTATACTCTGTAGCCTTTTGAGCGTTCAGAATATCCAAGAAGGAAACATTTTTGTGCTTTGGAATCAAACTTACCAAGATGATCTTTAGTGTTCAGAATAAAGCATACACATCCAAAAGGATGGAAATATGAAATGTTGGGCTTTCTATTCTTCCACAATTCATAGGGAGTCTTATTTAGAATAGGTCTGATAGAGATTCTATTCTGAATATAGCATGCAGTGTTTATTGCTTCTGCCCAGAAATGCTTAGCCATATTGGTTTCATTGATCATGGTTCTGGCCATTTCTTGTAGAGTCCTATTCTTTCGTTCTACAACTCCATTTTGCTGTGGAGTTCTAGGACAAGAGAAATCATGGGCAATACCATTTTCTTTGAAGAATTCTTCAAAGGATCTGTTCTCAAATTCACCACCATGATCACTTCTGACCTTTATGATTTTACACTCTTTTTCAGATTGAATCTGAATGCAGAAATCAAAGAACACTGAATGAGTCTCATCCTTTTGTTTCAAGAATTTCACCCATGTCCAGCGGCTATAATCATCTACGATGACTAATCCATATTTCTTCCCTCTGACAGATGCTGTTTTGACTGGGCCAAACAGATCAATGTGCAAGAGTTCTAATGGCCTTGAGGTAGAAACAACATTCTTGGACTTGAATGCAGGTTTGGAGAACTTGCCCTTCTGACATGCTTCACAAAGAGCATCTGATTTGAATTTCAGATTAGGGAGTCCTCTGACCAGATTCAGTTTGTTAATCTGAGAAATCTTTCTCAAACTAGCATGACCTAATCTTCTGTGCCAGACCCACTGCTCTTCAGAAACAGACATAAGACAAGTCACCTTCTGACTCATAAGATCTTGCAGATCTGTCTTATAAATGTTGTTCTTCCTCTTGCCTGTAAATAGGATTGAGCCATCCTTCTGATTTACAGCCTTGCAAGACTCTTGATTAAAGATTATATCATAACCATTGTCACTCAATTGACTGATAGATAAGAGGTTATGTGTTAATCCTTCTACAAGAAGTACATTAGAAATGGAAGGAGAGTTACCAGACTTTATAGTTCCAGAGCCAATTATCTTGCCCTTCTGATCTCCTCCAAACTTGACTTCTCCTCCAGACTTAAGCACCAGGTCTTGGAACATAGACCTTCTTCCTGTCATGTGTCGTGAGCATCCAGAGTCCAGGTACCATGACATGTTGTGCTTTGTCCTTTTTGCAGTCAAGGATATCTGCAATGGGAATAATCTTATCCTTAGGTACCCACATTTTCTTGGGTCCTTTCTTGTTAGATTTTCTCAAGTTCTGATTGAACTTGGGTTTAACATTGTAAGCAATAGGAGGAACAGCATGATAATTTTTAATGTGAGTTTCATGATATTTCCTAGGTTGTGTCACATGCTTTTTGGTGTGTGCAATGTGAAAACTTTGAGCATGTGAAGTGTGCCTAATATCATGGGAGTGGCCATACTTGAACTGATCATACAATGGCTTGTATGTGAGTTTCATTTCATCAACAGGTTCAAGTTTGTATGGGGTTTCACCCTCAAAACCAATGCCAACTCTTTTGTTTCCAGACACAGCATATATCATAGAAGCTAGCTGACTTCTGCCAATACTTCTAGATAGGAACTTCCTGAAACTTAAATCATATTCTTTCAGAATATGGTTTAGACTAGGAGTGGATTTTTCTGAATCAGAAGGAGATCCAACATTATTGGATAATTTTAAAAGTTTTTCTTTTAATTCAGAATTCTCCAACTCAAGCTTCTTTGTTTCAAATTCAAATAGCTTTTTCAGCTTTTTGTATTTGAGACTAATCTGAGACTTGAGTTCCAGAAGTTCAGTTAGACCGGAAACTAACTCATCTCTAGTAAGTTCAGAAAATACCTCTTCAGAATCTGATTCTGATGTAGATTCTGATCCGTCATCTTCTGTCGCCATCAGCGCACAGTTAGTCTGCTCATCTTCTGAATCATCTTCTGACTCATCCCAGGTTGCCATAAGACCTTTCTTCTTATGAAACTTTTTCTTGGGACTTTCCTTCTGAAGATTTGGACATTCGTTCTTGTAGTGTCCAGGCTCATTGCATTCATAGCACATGACCTTCTTCTTGTCAAATCTTCTGTCATCAGAAGATTCTCCACGTTCAAATTTCTTTGAACTTCTGAAGCCTCTGAACTTCCTTTGCTTGGTTTTCCAGAGTTAATTTAGCCTTCTGGAGATCAAGGACAGTTCATCTTCTTCTTCAGATTCTGATTCTTCAGGATCTTCTTCTCTAGCCTGAAAAGCGTTAGTGCATTTCTTGATATTTGATTTTAATGCAATAGACTTACCTTTCTTTTGAGGCTCATTTGCATCCAGCTCTATTTCATGACTCCTTAAGGCACTGATAAGCTCTTCCAGAGAAACTTCATTCAGATTCTTTGCAATCTTGAATGCAGTCACCATAGGACCCCATCTTCTGGGTAAGCTTCTGATGATCTTCTTTACATGATCAGCCTTGGTGTATCCCTTTTCAAGAACTCTCAATCCAGCAGTAAGAGTTTGAAATCTTGAAAACATCTTTTCAATGTCTTCATCATCCTCCATCTTGAAGGCTTCATACTTCTGGATTAAAGCTAGAGCTTTAGTCTCCTTGACTTGAGCATTTCCTTCATGAGTCATTTTCAAGGACTCATATATGTCATAGGCCGTTTCCCTGTTAGATATCTTCTCATACTCAGCATGAGAGATAGCATTCAGCAAAACAGTTCTGCATTTATGATGATTCTTGAAAAGCTTCTTCTGATCATCATTCATTTCTTGCCTTGTCAGCTTTACGCCACTGGCATTTACTGGATGTTTGTAACCATCCATCAGAAGATCCCATAGATCACCATCTAGACCAAGAAAGTAACTTTCCAGTTTATCTTTCCAGTATTCAAAGTTTTCACCATCAAATACCGGCGGTCTAGTATAACCATTGTTACCGTTGTATTGCTCAGCAGAGCCAGATGTAGATGCAGGTGTAGGTGTAGACTTTTCACTTTCATCAACCATCTTTTACTGAAGCGTTTTTCTCTTCCTGAATCTTTTCTAAACACGGTTAAGTGCTTGCACCTTAGAACCGGCGCTCTGATGCCAATTGAAGGATAGAAAAACACTTAGAAAGGGGGGGTTTGAATAAGTGTAGCTTTAAAAACTTGACAGATAAAAATAAAATGCACAGTTATTTTTATCCTGGTTCGTTGTTAACTAAACTACTCCAGTCCACCCCCGCAGAGATGATTTACCTTAACTGAGGATTTAATCCACTAATCGCACGGATTACAATGGTTTTCCACTTAGTCAGCAACTAAGTCTTCCAGAGTCTACTGATCACACACTGATCACTCCAGGAACAACTGCTTAGATACCCTCTAAGACTTTTCTAGAGTATACTGATCCACACGATCACTCTAGTTACAATCTGCTTAGTTCACTCCTAAGACTTCCTAGAGTATTCTGATCCACACGATCACTCTAGTTCCTTACAACTTAATGTAATTCTAAGAGTATTACAAATGCTTCTTAAAAGCGATAATCACAACTGTGATATTTCTCTTAACGTTTAAGCTTAATCTCACTAATATATTACAACAGCAATGTAGTGAGCTTTGATGAAGATGAAGATTCTGAGTTTTGATTTGAACAGAGTTTCAGCAAGTTAATGTGCGTTGTTTACGTTCAGGATCGTTAACCTTGCTTCTCATCAGTTCTTCATTTTTATAGGCGTTGGAGAAGATGACCGTTGAATGCATTTAATGCTTTGCGTGTTCCGTACAGCATCGCATTTAATGTTATACGCTTTTGTCAACTACCTCGAGCCTTGTTCACGCTGTGTCTACTGACGTAGCCTTTAGTAGCTTTTAACGTTCCTTTTGTCAGTCAGCGTAGCTTGCCACTTGTACTTTCTTCTGATCTGATGTTTGTGAATACAACGTTTGAATATCATCAGAGTCAAACAGCTTGGTGCATAGCATCTTCTGATCTTCTGACCTTGAAGTGCTTCTGAGCGTGATACCATCAGAACTTCAGTGCTTCTGTTCTCTTGTTCTTCTGATGCTTCCATAGACCCATGTTCTGATTCTGCTTCGACCATCTTCTGATGTCTTGCCAGACCATGTTCTGATGTTGCATGCTGAACCTTTTGAGACAAAGCTTCTGAGCGCTGAATTATGCGTACTCTTTATATATTTCCTGAAAGGGAAATTGCATTGGATTAGAGTACCATATAATCTTAAGCAAAATTCATATTATTGTTATCATCAAAACTAAGATAATTGATCAGAACAAATCTTGTTCTAACAAGTCTCTCCATTTCTGAGCACATTCTTTGAAACTTTCATTAGGTCCCATGGACATGCTTTGTAGTTGCATGTGGGTTGGCGCGAGATCAGCATTATATTGGTATTGCGTGTAGAAAGCAACAACCAAGTCTTCCCAAGTACGGATATTGGTACCCTCCAGTTGATAGTACCATTCGAGTTGAGTTCCAGACAAACTCTCTTGGAAGAAGTGGATCCACAGCTTTTTATCAGCAGTATGAGGTTGAATCTTCCTCACGTATGATCTTAAATGCACCTTAGGACAAGAGACTCCGTCATATTTAGAAAAAGTAGGAATCTTGAACTTCGGAGGGATGACAACTCCAGAGATGAGTCCTAGCTCCTCAAAGTCCAGACCGGGTACCTTCTGAATTTCCATAGCTTTCATACGTTCCTCCAACAACTTGTATTTGTCATTAGGATGTTCATCCTCATGGTGATAGTCCTCTTCTTCTTCAGAGGGCTTGGCAGAATCATGGTTACTTTTTGCCTCAGTTTTGACACTAACATCATCATTTTGTTCGTCGTCGTCACTGTCTTCAGAACCTTCGGCTTCCCTGAGTTGCAAGATCGGCCTAAGCCTTTTCTCCAGAGTCTTCTTGCCTTTCTTATTCTTTTTAGTTAGTATGGTTTTTAGCTCTTCTTGCCCCTTGGACAAATTCAGAATCAAGGCTTGGAATTCAGCATTTTGAACTTGGAGATCTTTAACTGATTGTTCGAGATTCATGATGCTGAAATAAACAGCGAGGAGGTGAGAAACCTGTGGTAGAAATCTGTGATGCGATGTTATGAATGCAGATGCAATGATTTCAAGGATCTTTAAGGAATATAGTTAGCACATTTAGGGAATGATTTGGTCGCATATTTGTTCGAAGAATTCTGACTCTTGTCTTTGAACGTCCTTCTTTGAGAATCAATCTCACCATATCGAGTGGGTCATTGCCTCTGATTCGGGATACTTCTGAATTTGAAAGTATATGTCTAGAGGAAAATAAATCCTCTTGCCCCTTGATAGGTGTCGTCCTCGGTTTTTTTTCGTGGGATACGAAATGACTCTTCTTTTATTTTTGAGTTTGTGAAAATCAGAGAGTCGCCACCGACTTTTATTTTATCCAATTAAGGAAAGGTTTATAAAAGAAACAGAAAAGACCTTTAAGAGACTTTGGGTTCGGGGGTCGGTTATACAAAGGGAAGGTGTTAGCACCCCTTTGTATCCATGGTTATCCATGGGCTCTTAATTGCTTAGCTCACTTGTTTGAATTGTTTGTCTTGCTTTGAAATGCTTGTATGTGGTTTTAAATACTTTTGTAAAGAATTAACTTTATAATGATCCTTGTGCGGATGTATACAAAATATTTTATCTTTCGAAAGATGTTTGATGGTTTGAAAAAAAGATTTTTTAACTTCGTAATGATCCTTGTTTGGATGTATACAAAGTGTTGTCTTTTTGAAAACTTTGTTTTAAAAAAAACAGTTATATGTGAAACCTTTGTTGTTTTGTTTGATTTGAGCAAGCAATTAGGAGATCTACCCTAAGTTTGTAAGGTCCTTTTCTTACTTCTTTTAGAAAATTTTCTTTGACTGGATACAGAAAGAAATTATTTGAATCGCCTTTGAAACAGTAGAATTGATTTTGAAAAGAGTAACAGAGGGATTACCCTAAGAGGTGCAAATGTGATGGTGTTTGGTTTCAGATATTCTTATCTTTGAAATTAGTGATCTAGCGCTTCAGTTATTATTCTTGTCATACACGCAGTTTTATATGTACAGAAATTAAAGTGCGGGAATGTAAAATGCGGAAAATAAATCTACGATATTACATCGATTGTGCGAGAAATGTAAACTACGCTATTTACATGAATTTGACAACCTATACACTTATCTATGAATTTAAATTGCAATAAGATAAAAGGAAGATATTTTTTGGATTTTTGGATGGTTGACTTTAATTAAAATTAATGCATAATTAATTTAATTAAAAGGTTAAGAATTAGAAATAAAATTTAAACCTAAAAAATTAAGTCTAAAATATGTCCAAGTTACTTATTAATTAATTTTAAAATAAAATTAATTTTTTGTAATTTTTTGAAACTGTTTTTGAGATTATTAAGTTAATTAACACATAATTATACAAATAATTATACAAATAAATTAAACTTAAAGAGAAAAATATTCTAAATATGTACAAAATTAGTTTATAATATATAAACTTAATTTAATAAAAAGAGAATTTTTTTTTCTGATTTTTTGATAAGCTAGAACTAATTAAAAGATAAATATATAAATATTATCTAATTAATTAAACAAGATATCTTAATTATGAAAAAATAAAATATTTTTATGTCGAAAATTGAAGTGCCATTTTATCAATTTAATGGTAAAAAGAAAATATTTTTTTTTGGGTTTTATGATTGGTTGTTTTTAAATTAAATGCAAAAACTAAAATGATTTAATTAAATTAAACAGGGGGGTGTATTTAGCAGTTTGAAGATGAACTGATTTTAGTTCAAAAATGCATATGGGCCAGAAACCAGGGGTGTGAATAACAATACGCACAGGCCTAGTTTGATTCAGTTTTTTTTTATATTTTTCTGAGTTTAAGTGAGTGGGGCCCATTTTTTAGAAACCAACCAACCAAAACTCTTCAAATTGCCAACGAGACAGTCAAATGGTCTCCTATTTACGGTCCAGCCAATCAAAACACTCCCTCACGTCACGCCATCATTGACCGAGCCTGGAAATGTCAAACCACCACGCACGGTGGTTACCACCTTCTTCTCCAGCGATGCAAACCCTAGCTACGGTGAAACAGCGTGATTCGAGAAGGTTGAACACCCTTACCCCCCTAAATCAGATCTTGCGAATGCAATGGAGTGGTCCATTTGTCCTGAAAAGGCCTGTATAAAGAGCTACGAAGAAGAACTTAAGAACACGGTTAGCAATGACAACCTATGATCTGGAAGTTAGAGCTTTCATATTAAGGTTCAAACCTGACCTGATGATCACTATAAACTCAACCATAACCATTAGACATGATAACAATGCATAAATGAAGAGTTTGAATTCAATGAAAGTTACCAAACCGGGGAGTGATGGAACTCGTGTTTCAGGTCCTTCTGAACTTGGCTATTGATCCAAACCTACTTAAACAAGTCCCAGGAGATGATTTATGGACTTGGTTTGCTTTGAAACTAGCTGCAAAATCAAACACGGAAATTTAAAGTTTCTTGTAAAAATTTTAGTTTTGTGAAGTTTGTGAGCTATTCTTTGTGAACTATTTCGTGTGTGTGTTGTTACTGAAGTATGCTAAGCTATTTATGAGCAATAAGAGTGCTGCAAACTTAAGCTAACAAGCTTTGAGTGTTTTTGAACTTTTGCATTTTTAAATATTAAAAAGTTTGAATTTCTTGGCCATGGCTCCAAATTTCTTCACCCCTCTTGCTACAGGCCTGCTACACACCTCTATGCTGCAGAGTTTGGATCAATTTTGATGGCTCATGCTAAGGACAAAAGCCTTGAATCATTATCTTGAACCATTTCTCTTTTAATTTAACTTTAAATGGAATAAAATTAAATTAAAAAAGAAATAAAAAAGTCATGGGCCTTGAGTTGGTCGTGGGAGCCCTTTAATATCATTAGAAACATGTTTGGATCATGAATACTTGGCCTCTTTTGGAAAAAAAAAAATTTTGATTAATGTTGGTTTCATGGATTTTCCCAAAAAATAGCCAACTTCAACAAGGCATAAATCCCTCAATTTTGATCATTTGAAGGAGTTCTTGTACTTTTTAGAAACCTCAAGATGTCCTCTACAAGCTACTTTGGAAACTTTTTTGCATTTGGAGAAGTTATCTTGATGTTATGGGCTTTGACAAAAAACCACTTTTTGTTGACTTTGAAAATGACCTGTAATGTCTGAGCTCATATTTTCCAAATGGTAAATCCATTGACCATGGGATCAATTTCATTTGAAAGATAATTTAATTTCCTTCAAAACAAGCTTTGTTTGGAATTTTTTGGATGAACGAGGAAAGAGTTATGGCCAGTCAAAGTTCAGTTGACTTTTTAGGAGAAAACCCTAATTTTGAAACTTAGGGTTTTGTTGATTTCTGGACTTTTCTTGATGAATTATGATCAACCATTGATCAAATGGTGAATCTTTTGACAAAATATGGATGTTGACAAAAAGATTTCATTTTTGACTGTCTGTTGACTTTTTGGTCAAACTGGTCGTCTGTTGACTGTTTGAGCTGCTGAGTGTGCGTCCGAGCGAATCGAAGTTTGAAAATTTGTCTGATGGTACTTTGAGACGTATGGAGATCCATGAAATCCATTTGAGGTCTCAAAAAACTTGTTCTCCTGAAAAAAACAAAAACCCTAGTTAGGGACTGTTTGTGTAGGAGACAGTTAAGCGTACCTGATTTTTGTGCAGTGTTGAGTCTCTGCTGATCATGTGATTATCAGAAGACTTCTAGAAAAAAAATCTTGGAATTTTTAAATATGAAAGATTGATTAGAATGATGATACAAAACACGGAGAATCGTGCTGTCAGCGGGTTTGACTGTTAACTGGCTGTCCGGGCATTAACGTAACAGTTAAAGTGGAAACTTAACAGTTAAAGTTAATTTTTTTTCTTTGTTTTTGTTGTGTTAATGGTGAAAATTTATTTACATGAGTTGTTTAGAAAAACACAAACATAATAAATAAATAAAATATACCGTACGCGAACGAAATTACCGAATAATCTTGAAAAAGATTTAATGCATAGAAAAATAAATATTTAACTAGCAATAAACACACATAATACTATCTTGATAATTAAACGACGGTACGACAGACAATACAATTTTTAATACTGACAGTACAAATATTACATAATATAACGAACAGTACGACAAATATAATGAACGGTACATTATTTGAAAGCGAAAGATACGACAAACTTTAAGTATGACGATTGAAAACCCATGTTATAAATAACAATATATAGATGCACGGGAGTGTAAACATCCCAGGTCCGCATTTTTCAGGACTATGCAGACAGAAAAAAGACATGATCACCACCAAAACAGTGATGACCATAAGAAAAAACGTGTCCATCCACTTTGCCATTTTTGCCGGGGAAGAAGAGAAAATAATTATGAGATAGAAATTTGAGAAATGAGTGAAATTTGATGTGAGAATTTATGGAAAAAATGAGGGGTATTTATAGAGTGAAAAGAAGGATAGAGACGTTGGGGAATGAAGTGATACCGTACAAAAAAGGAAAATTTGAGTGGTAGTAGGATTTGAAAGAAAGTGTATGGTAGGGTTTGAAAATAAAGATGTATGGAATAAAGTTAGGATTTGATTTGAAAGAAAGAGATTTGAAAAGAAAGGAAAATATTTGAAAACAATAGTATAGTACAAAAATTAGTGGGAAACAAAAACTAATAATAATTTAATTGTTACCAGTACAGTCTGAATCCCCGGACTTTGCGCCTGCAAAATTTAATTCTGTACCAATTGCGTCAGTATTATTTATCTGAAAATAAATCTCAAATAAACTGCGTGTGTGAAGTGATAAATAGTACTTGGCGTTTGTGTAAGAATTAATTCAACAGCGAACCAAAATACCATATAAGAAATATTCTAAAAACCGAGTATTCATAAAATCAAGATATTTAGGAAATAAAATCCAAGATTATATGAAACTCCCAATTTTTAGACAGAAGTCTGTTGCCTTTTCTCTGAAAAAGATGCGGGCAAATTTTGGGGTATAACAGTTGCCCCTATTCAATCTTCTTAAACCTGATGAGACCGATTGGAATCTGAAGGTAGAAGATGATTGAATATTTAGATGCCATGAAATTTGCACTTACCTCTGCCAGATGTGATGCTGGAATTTGCATTGAATGCTGTCTGAGAAATGTCGTTGGTGGATCCTAACATTACCTGAGATGGGCTTTCAGATGCCATCTAGCGAATGTGTTGATGGTTTGTTCATCAGAATGAATCCATTGATTATATCTTGATGAAGGATTTGAAAACCTCTATGTTGACCGTTACGGAACTGCCCGAGGTTACCGCTTTAAATCTTGGAGGCTGATCGTTACGGAACTGTCCAAAGATTTTCCGATTTAGATTTTGAATGTTGATCGTTGTGGATCCGTCTGAGGTATCCGCTTTAGATCTTTGAAGGTTGATTGCTTTAAGGAACCGTCTGAGGTGTCCGCTTTGAAAGTTGATCGTTATGGAACCGTATGAGGTATCGACTTAGATCTGAAGGTATATCATTTAAGGAACCGTCTGAGGTATCGACTTAAATCTGAAGGTAGATCATTTAAGGAACTTTCCAAGGTATCGACTTAGATCTGCGTTGCTTTTTTTGAGTTGATAGGTGGTTTGAAAAGAGAGAACTCTTTAGTTTGAATCTTTGGTTCTGAGAAGAATACCTGTCTGAATAGAACCCGGGAAAATATTGCATGCGATCGAGAATATCTTGCTGAGGATATTTGTTTACCTGAAAACCAAGTTAGTGACATGCATTACCATGATGTATGTAATGTATATGTTGAAATTATCAAACTAAGTTAGAATCGTGCATGTTATGTATGCGTTTGTCATGAATCATTATATGCTATGCATGAATATGCGTATGATGTATGCAGTATGGACATGACTTATGCAGTTTAGAGCGTATCAAACTTCTGGTTGGGAAAATAAATCCCTGTCTGTTATTTCGGAAACGATGACATTATGACTTTCGATGATCTTTGCTATCCTTTTCGAGTATGCTCAGCTGGGGAACTTCCTTACGGACCAGGGTGCTCTGTTGAGAGATCTTTGACTACCGCTTGAGGATGAAGGTAATTTGAAAGTTCTGATTTTGATGCACTTTGAATGGGAATAAGAAAGATGTGTAATCCTCCGATGCACTATTTGATCAAACCTTGGTGTGGAGGATCACGCCTTCTGGGGATAGTGATCTTGAACAGCCCTGCTGGGGAATAAGGTTTCTCGAATCACTTTGTTGGAGAGAAAAATCTCATTGAGGATTCTGCTAAGAAACGTATCTCTGTTGGGGAACTTTTCTTCTGATGCTAATTTCGGGATGATGTCCAGATGATTGGGACATTACCTGAATGCTATTCCTGTTTTTCTTATAAACATCAATCATATTCAAATGCATATGTTCATTCAAAATTATCATTGGGACGCTTACGCGTTCAAAACATAAAAATTGAAAACATTGATTTTGAGCATGAACTGTATTGATTTTGAAAGAGAGCCATAATAGGCGGACTAGTACAAAGAGACAAAAATCCTAGTAGTAGGAAGTTGTCATAAAACTTTGAAAAGTACTTATAAAGGGAAATAGCTATGTGAAAACAATCCAGTCAAGTTTCAACTCTGCTATTGCCAATCTGTCTTCGAGTATCTCATCCCTCACTTGTTGGAAGAAAGTGATTGGACTGATTGGTGCCTTTGATGTGTTGAACCTTGAAGGTGAGTAGGTAGCCAAACGGGACATAGTCGTACGCTTCATTCCCTAACTTTTGCTTAGGCTGCCTTTTCAGGTTTTCAGCCTACCGGGATAATTATTATTTTTTTAGTCTCTAATTTTTGCCTGGATTGCCCTTTCAGGTTTTCAATCCACCGAGACGCTCATTTTTTTGCCTAAGTCGCCCTTTCAGGTTTTCAACTTAGCGAGCTTTTCTTTAAGCGAAGTACTTTTTGACTATGTCTGCATTCACAGGGTGTGGGAAATCCTCGCCGTCCATAGTGGTAAGCAACATGGCTTCGCCGGAGAATACTTTCTTGATTACAAATGATCCCTCATAAGTGGGAGTCCACTTGCCCCTGGGATCACCCTGTGGTAAGATGATAAGTTTTACAACCAAATCACCGATTTGATATGCCTGGCTTTTGACTTTCTTGTTGAAGGCTTTGATCATACGTTTCTGGTACAACTGACCATGACAAATAGCTGCAAGCCTCTTCTCATCAATCAAGTTTATCTGGTCCAACCGAGTCTGAATCCAATCGTCTTCATCTAGATCAGCTTCTTTCATAATCCTTAGGGAAGGAATCTGAATTTCAATTGGAAGAACTGCCTCCATACCATAGACTAAGGAAAATGGAGTTGCCCCTGTTGAAGTACGCATTGATGTGCGATAACCATGAAGAGCAAAAGGTAACATCTCGTGCCAGTCTTTGTAGGTTACTGTCATCTTTTGTATGATCTTTTTGATGTTCTTGTTGGCAGCTTCTATGGCACCATTCATCTTTGGCCGATATGGAGAGGAATT
This sequence comes from Vicia villosa, assembly GCF_029867415.1. Taxonomy (NCBI): domain Eukaryota; kingdom Viridiplantae; phylum Streptophyta; class Magnoliopsida; order Fabales; family Fabaceae; genus Vicia; species Vicia villosa. The sequence continues at coordinate 143,249,882 of NC_081182.1, forward strand.
ATGATGTTTAATCTTGAACTGCGTGCAGAGTTCAGTAATCATCCCGTTGTTTAAATTTGTGCCATTGTCTGTGATGATCCTTTCAGGGATGCCATACCGACAAATGAGATTGTGCTTGATAAACTGGGCCACAACATTCTTGGTGACAGAAGCAAACGAAGCTTCCTCTACCCATTTTATGAAGTAGTCAATAGTGACCAGGATAAAACGATGTCCGTTGGAGGCAGTAGGCTTGATTTCTCCAATTATATCAATACCCCACATTGCAAAAGGCCAAGGAGCCGTCAGGACGTTTAATGGGACTGGAGGTACATGTACTTTGTCGGCATATATCTGGCATTTGTGACAAGTCCTGGAGTGATGATGGCAGTCTGTCTCCATGGTAGACCAGTAGTAACCTGCTCTCAGAATCTTTTTAGCCATTGTATGTCCACTTGAATGAGTACCAAAGGCACCATCGTGTATATCTTCCATAATCTGTTCCGCTTCCTTCTTGTTCACACAACGAAGCAAAGTCGAGTCATGGTTGCGTTTGTACAGGATTCCGTTACTCAGAAAGAATTTGGCAGCAAATCTTCTTAGAAACTTTCTATCGTTAATGGATGCCCCTTCAGGGTATTCTTGGGCTTCGAGATATCTTTTTACTTCATGGAACCATGGTTTTTCTCCCACTCCATCAGTGTTGATCTCGTTGCAATAGGCTGGTTCATCTTGTCTGTAAATGGTGATCATTGGCGCCTCATTGTCCCACCTGACTTTGAACATGGATGACATGGTAGCTAGGGCATCAGCTAGTTGATTTTCTTCTCGCGGGATATGTTCAAAAGTGATTTCTTCAAAGTAAAGAATCAAACTCAGCACATATTCTTTGTAAGGAATTAGATTTGGGTGCCTCGTGTCCCATTCCCCTTTGACTTGATAAATTACAAGGGTCGAGTCTCCATAGACCTCCAGGAACTTGATTCTCAGATCGATTGCAGCTTTGAGACCCAGAATACATGCTTCATACTTGGCTATATTGTTAGTGTAGTTGAAACATAATCTGGCAGTGAATGGTGTATGTCCTCCTGCAGGAGAAATGATTACAGCTCCGATGCCATTGCCAAGCGCATTAGAGGCTCCATCAAAAACCATAGTCCATCGGGATCCTGGCTCGGGTCCTTCCTCCGGTCCGGGTTGTTCGTAGTCAGTAACTAGCATGATATCTTCATCTAGGAAGTCAAAGTTTAACGCTTAATAATCATCCATTGCTTGATGAGCCAGATGATCAGCTACCACACTTCCTTTGATTGCCTTTTGCGAAGTGTACTGGATGTCATACTCTGTTAAGATCATTTGCCATCTTGCTATTCTTCCAGAGAGAGCAGGTTTTTCGAACACATATTTGATAGGATCCATTTTGGAGATCAGGAAAGTGGTATGGTTTAGCATATACTGTCTTAGCCGGCGAGCCGCCCATGCCAAGGCACATCAAGTTTTCTCGAGCAGTGAGTGTCTTGTTTCATAATCGGTAAAATTTTTGCTAAGATAGTAGATTGCATGCTCTTTTCAGCCAGACTCGTCATGTTGCCCCAGTACACACCCCATTGAATCTTCTAACACTGTTAGGTACATTATCAGAGGTCTTCCTTCCACTGGCGGTAACAAGATTGGTGGTTTTTGAAGATATTCTTTGATCTTATCAAAGGCTAATTGGCATTTGTCGTTCCATCTTTCCACTTGATCTTTCTTCAACAATTTGAAGATTGGCACACAAGTAGTAGTCAGATGGGCAATAAATCTGGCGATGTAGTTCAGACGTCCCAAGAATCCTCTGACTTGTTTCTCGGTACGGGGTATGGGCATTTCTTGAATGGCTTTGACCTTGGCAGGATCAACTTCAATACCCTTGCTACTGACGATGAAACCTAAGAGTTTACCGGATCTTACTCCAAAGGTACACTTGATCGGATTCAGTCGCAACCTATACTTCCTGAGTCTGTCAAACAGCTTGTGCAGATGACCCAAATGTTCTTCTTCGGTGTTGGACTTTGCAATCATATCATCCACATAAACCTCTATTTCTTGATGAATCATATCATGGAACAGAGCTACCATTGCATGCTGATATGTTGCTCCTGCATTCTTTAAACCAAAGGGCATCACCTTGTAACAAAAGGTTCCCCAGGGAGTTGTGAAAGTTGTTTTTCCATGTCTTCGGGCGCCATCTTGATTTGATTATAACCTGAGAATCCGTCCATAAAGGAAAACACCTTCCATTGTGCAGTATTGTCAACCAGTACATCGATGTGAGGTAAAGGGAAATCATCTTTGGGGCTTGCGCGATTCAGATCTCTGTAGTCTACACACATTCTGACTTTCCCGTCTTTTTTAGGCACAGGCACGATGTTAGCTATCCATGGAGGATAACTCACAACTTTTAGAAAACCAGCGTTGAATTGTTTCTCAACCTCGTATTTAATCTTCTTGGACATGTCGGGCCTACTTCTCCGCAGTTTCTGCTTAACTAGAGTGCTTCCTTCTTTGATCGGCAGGCGATAGACCACAATATCCGTGTCGAGGCTAGGCATATCTTCATAGGACCAAGCGAATATCTCAACGTAGTCTTGTAACATTCGAATTAGTCTTTGCTTGACACTGTCTTCTAAATCAGCCCCTATCTTGACTTCTTTCTTTTCTTCGTCACTACCCAGGTTGATAACCTCAATTGGCTCTTCATGCGGCTGTATAGTCCTTTCTTCTTGTTCTAATAGCCTTGCAAGTTCCCTAGGTACTTAACAATCTTCCTCACTTTCGTCCTCAGTTTGGTAGATCGGATTTTCAAAGTCGTGACTGGCAATAGCAGAATTGTTATCAACAGGATCCAGAGTGAATGTGAATCTGCATTTATTATGTGGGTGTGTGTAAGAATACATAGCTATTTGAAAATGAATAAAGAAAGAAACAAAAAGGATCACAAAATTTGAATATGCAAACGTCCCATGATTTTATTGAATGAACATATGATCATGGTATGACAAACCCTTATAAAAAGGACCAGTGTGCTTCGGGCAAGGCACTTGGCTTTTAAGTTCATGGTTCGATAGTACAGGAACCATTTTTATTTTTGAACATATAAACAACGAAAACAGGAAATTGCATTTACTCCTGATCAAAGGAGATAACATCTTCGGCTTCCCAGTTGTTCAATCCATTGTTGTGAGTAGGGAATATCCAGTTGCTCCAGTTGCAATTATCTTCTTCGTCTTCCACAGCATTGACTTCTTTGGTGGCGAGATGAGCTGTTGATCCTTCAGGATGAGCAAGATACTCTGCTGGATACGAGAGCCCAGGCTGAGGTACTTCTGTTGGCTGAGAGAGATACTCGATAAGATCGTCCCATCCAGTTGGGATGATATCTTTGATAGAGACTTGTGCACTCTGGGGAGCAGTGTACTGTATCAGAAAATCATTCTCGTTATTTGGTGTTTCCCAGACTTCTTCAGGAGTGACAGGGCTTGTGATTGTCATATTGTCTTTGAAATGTTCATCCCATCCAGTTGGGGTGATGTCTTCAATAGCGATTTGCGAGCTTAGGGGAGCGGAATATTTCACCATAAAGTCATACTTGCCCCTTGGTTCTCCCAGTGTATCCCAAACTTCTTTTGGACTAGGTGGACTTTGGTATTGCTCAGTAATGGAACTTGTGAAACTTTTGTAATCTTCGAACTGATCATCCCATCCAGTTGGGACAATGTCTTCAATGGCAATAAAAGAACTCTGAGGAGCAGTGTACTTCACTAGAAAGTCGTACTTACCGCTTGGTTCTCCCAAAGTATCCCAAACCTCCTTGGAAACGGGTGGAACTTTGTCGTCTTCAATAGCATTTACTCCTTGGCTGATGAAATGTGACATTAATCCTCCAGAACGAGGACTTTGATCATTCTTCTGAGTTCCATTAGCATAGCCCAGACCTAGCTTATCGAACTTGTAAGACACATCAAGAAGTTGTCCCCATACTATGCAACCACCCTCTTCGATCACAGCTTTAGCATCTTTGAGAGAAGCCATAGTTGGAGTTATTCTTGTAGCAGGAGTAGCAGAAATATGTTTGGCAGCAGAGACATCTGGAGGGACCACCTCAAAAGATTGGCAGGGAGTTTCGATGAATTCACCATCCATCTCAACGTACTTGGAGTTACTCAGGTGGCTAACCACATATTCTTCTTCGCCATAAACTGTGACGACCTTACCTTTTACCGGATATTTTAACTTCTGATGCAGGGTAGAAGTTACAGCGCTTGCCCCATGTATCCAAGGGCGTCCTAGTAAACAGGAGTATGCTCGATGAATTTCCATCACGTAAAAGGTAGAATCAAAGATATGAGAGCCCACTCTGATCGGGAGCTTAACTTCTCCATATACTGTTCTTGTTGATCCGTCGAAGGCTCTTACCACCACATCACTTGGTTGTAACACAACTCCTTCGAAGTCAAGTTTTTCCAGCACCACTTTTGGTAACACATTCAACGAGGAACCATTATCTACCAGCACATGAGATAAAGTGGTGCCGTTACATTCAATAGAGATGTGCAGGGCTTTATTGTGATTTTTCCCAGCAGGGGTTAAATCAGCATCAGAGAAACCGAGACCGTTATCCGTTGTTAGATTGGCAACAAAATTTTCAAATTGGTCTACTGAAATCTCCTGTGGTACATGTGCAGCTTTCAAGAACTTCATCAGGGCCTTGGCATGAGCTTTTGAATACTTCAGCAGAGACAACATTGAAATCTTTGAAGCAGTGTGCCCCAGTTGTTCGACAATATTGTAATCACTTTTGCAGATTATTTTCAATATTTCCTCCATTTCTTGCCTCGACGGATCTTCAACAATGACTTCCACAGGTACTTGAACTGGTTCAACTAGTGGCTCTTTGCCTCGAGCGTTGATATTTTGATTAGGAACTGGGACCTGGACTGGAGTAGTAGTAACATTTGGAGAAATTTCAGGTGAAAAAATCCTTCCACTTCTTGTAATCTTACTAGTCCCCACAATATTATCAACAGTTGGAGTAGTAAAATTCATGGCCTCTTCAGTCAAGGTGTCTTTCTTAACTCCATGGACATAAACATTAGCATCGTAACTCCACGGGACAGCTTTATCTGAGGAATATGGAAATGGAGCCGGATTGGTAATGATTACAGATGCTACTCTAGGTGTAGAAGAAATCTTGAAGGGAGCCTTGGTAGGGATTTTCAATGGTATGTTAGAAACCACTGAGACGTCCTCTATCTTCATCCCATTTGAAAAAACTTCGCACAAATTGTCTATAGAAGGAAGTTTCTCAAACATAATGATACGACGATCAGTCCACTTTTGAATTCCTCTTTTCAGATTCTCACAACCATTGGGTAGGTGTGCACAATAAAAGCAATCAGGATCACAACCTGGAAATAAACCAGCTCGTATTAGCTTACTTTTGACTTCAAGGAGCGGAGTTGACAGCTCTCTCACATCATAGATATAAACAGTGTTCATGATAGCATTAACAGTCTTGTCGTGCTTTGGCATAGGCGCAGTGATGACATTTGGAGTCTCTGGAGGATCGAATTCAATTTTTCCAGCATCTATCATGTCTTGGATTTTATTTTTCAGGGCCCAACAGTGATCTGCGTCATGTCTAGGACAGTTGGAATGGTATGCACATGTTGCGTCAGGGCGATAACTAGGAGAGGAAGTGTTGAAATTCTTTGGAGGATCTTTTAATGTAATCATATTTGCTTTTAACAAGTGTTGCAATGCTTGAGAGATTGGCATGTTGATTCTGGTGAAGTTTCTTCTTGGTGCATCTGGTCGACGCGTATACTTCGGCGGTTGATCTTTTTGAGGTGCAGATGCAGAGATCAGAACAGCCCCTACAGGTTGGTGATGCTCACTTTTGCGACTTTTCTGACTGTGCATTGTATTGACTTCATTTCTCCCACTGATGGGCCTCTTTGTAGTACCAGAGGAGGAGCCTACTTGAATTTTTCCACTTTGAATGCCTCTTTCGACACGCTCTCCAGTTAATATCAGGTCAGTGAAACCTGACGACGAGCTTCCCAGTAGATGACTGTAGAAAGGGCCAGTTAAAGTGCTCATGAACATGTCGACCAGCTCGCGATCAAATAAGGGAGGTTGAACCCTTCCAGCCAGATCTCTCCATTTTTGTGCATACTCTTTAAAACTTTCTTTTGGTGCCATGGTCATGCCTCGTAGTTGAGTACGGGTTGGTGCAAGATCAGCGTTGTATTGATACTGTTTGTAGAAGGCAGCAGCCAAATCTTCCCAGGTGTGAACTTTTGCACTTTCCAGTTGGTAGTACCACTCGAGTTGTGTACCCGACAGACTTTCCTTGAAGAAATGAATCCACAATTTGTTATCTGCCGTATGAGGTAGTATCTTCCTTACATAAGATCTTAGATGCAGCTTTGGGCAAGAGACTCCATCATACTTTGCAAAGATAGGAACTTTGAACTTTGGAGGGATAACAATATCTGAGACGAGTCCAAGATCGTTGAAGTCTAAACCAGGTATTTTTTGTATCTCCATAGCTTTCATGCATTCTTCCAACTGCTGGTATTTACTATCACCCTGTTCGTCTTCGGAGTGATAATCTTCTTCATCAGGAGAGAGAGAGAGAGTTTGGCAGAACCTTGGTTGTTGTGATTGTCTTCTTGATCACCTTCACCGACTACTTCAGGGATTGGCGCTTTTCTGGGCATCCTGGCTGGGACTCTGACTTTCCTCACGAGGTGGCTTAAACCTACAGATCCCTTGGGCTTCTTTTTCTTCTTGGTCATAAAGGCTTTCAGTTCTTGTTTCCCCTTTGCTAACTCCAAAATTGCTATCTGAACTTGGGCATTATGTGCCTCGAGATTCTTGATGCTTGCTTCGGAATCCATCCCTTCTAACTGAAATAAACAGCGAGGAGATGAGAAACCTGTTATGTGAACCTGTTATGCAATGTTTATGAATGAGATGTATATGCAATGTTTTCAAGGATCTTAGAATTTAAATTTGTTTAAACAAAAGAGAAACAAACATTTATTAGTCAAACAATTTATTTATTTATTTTTCTTTTGTCTTCTTTTTTTCTTTGCCTCTTTCGGGCTTACAAGATAAAGCACAAATAAAGAAAATAAAGGATCCTTCAAGCCTCCCATGGACGCTTTCTCTTTGCACCCAGGAACGTGTTGATCTGCTGCTCTTCATGGAGTTGTCTGGTGAGCTCCAACACTTTCCTTTCATAGTCTTGACAGTGTGCTTTGAAGGTGTCCCTTTCTCCTTTTAGTTGAACCCAAGATTTCTGCAGCTCTTCCAGGTCAGTTGGCATGTCCGGATGTAAAATAACTCGAGGTTCGTCCCCTTCGACTTCTGGCTCAATAGTCACAGGTAGGATAGCGGGATATGGCATGATGAACTTCTGAGCACGAGCTCGCACCCATTTGAGGTAAGGCTCCATGGGAATAGAATTCCATTGTCCTAAAGTCTTGCTTTCTACTTTGTAGACACTGCCCCAAGCATGTATAAACCTTCATCGATATCTTTGGGAATCATCTTCGTAGTCAAACACAATGCCACAGATAATCATGTCATGAGGACCATTTCTTCGTGCATATCCGAATTGGCGCAAAGCTAAAGAGGGGTTGTAGGTGATACCTCCCCTAATGCCAAGGAGTGGCACATTAGGGTACTCCCCACAATGGTCAATGAAAGTGATGTCTTTTTGAAAGAAATTATTCCACCGGATATCTGAATGAGATAAAGACATAATCCTGCGAGACCATTGCATCCTTTGCTCGTTTCTCAACACTGATCGGGGAAGGTGTAATGTAAACCATCTAGCCAGTAGTGGTACACAACACATAAGAGTTCCTCGCTTTTTCATGGTACGAGTGTGTAAAGAATGTAAAATGTCTCCCAGCAAAGTAGGTACCGGATTGCGGGTTAAGAAAATGTTGATAACGTGCACACTTATGAATTGGTCGGGATTAGGGAATAAAATCAACCCATAAATCAAAAGAGCCGCAACTTCTTCAAAACCTTGGTAACTCCTATCTTTTAATAGTGATCGAGCCTTTCCCATTAAGAACTTAGCAAGCAAACCCTTGACTCCACTCTTTGTTTCCCAATTGGACTCGATTTCTGACTTTCGTAAATGTAAGGCAGCAGCAATGATTTCAGGCTTTGGAATTTTTTCTAAACCAGTGAAAGGTAATTGATCTCGAACAGATAGCCCAATTAATTCAGAGAATTCCTCCAAGGTGGGTACTAGCTGGTAATCAGGAAATGTAAAACAATGATGTTCGGGATCAAAGAACTGGAACAGGACTCGTATCATGTCTTCTTCAAATTTTGAGGTAACCAAATGAAGTAAGTGGCCGTGCCTCTCGGTGAATTGAGCATTTCTGGGAAATTCTGATATTAAGTCTTTAAGTTCAGATGGTACTGTTGAGATGTTGATTCGGATGTAATCTCTATTAGCGGGAGCCATTACCTGCAACAACAGAACAAAGGTAAACTCTTCGATCCTTGAAATGATTAGTGAGAAAATGATATGTTTATGATGCTTATGATGTCATGATGTCAAACATGTGGAAAACACAAACAAATCACACAATAGCCTTAGGTTTAAAGGCTTGAACGAGGTTCATAGGTGATACCCTCCCTCACTGAAGTTGAGTTGGTTTAAACCTGTCTTAAAATGGTATTCGGGTTCTATGATCCTTGGAGACAACATCTCAATACGGCACTCGGACGACCGATCAAAACATTCCTCGAGGATAACCAACTTCGATTAATTTCAAAGCCAGTCACTTAATAGGCCACAAGTCAAGTTCAACTAAAGGTTCTAAGACAAATTAGTGCTTAATGACATTTCGGAAGCCTAACATACTCCTTGATCGTTTTCAAGGGATATCAGTACAGACCAAAGTGTCGCACTAACGGTGACTACCAGATCAACCGTATCGGTACATGCCGTACAGTTTCCTTGGTCTATTGTCACATACTTAAGGTATCTCGAGATTCGGGCTATAATCTTTCACACAAGTAAATCCGATACCCAAACAAACCTTTGAAAAATAGAGCAAACAAGACAAGCAATTGAAAACATCGAAGTGATCTAAACTCTAAGGTAACCCCTTTAAAAACATTTGTTTTTTTTTGAAATCCCCAGCAGAGTCGCCAGTTCTGTCGTCCTCGGTTTTTTTCGTGGGATACGAACTGACTCTTCTTTTATTTTTGAGTTTGTGAAAATCAGAGAGTCGCCACCGACTTTTATTTTATCCAATTAAGGAAAGGTTTATAAAAGAAACAGAAAAAGACCTTTAAGAGATTTTGGGTTCGGGGGTCGGTTATACAAAGGGAAGGTGTTAGCACCCCTTTGTATTCATGGTTATCCATGGGCTCTTAATTGCTTAGCTCACTTGTTTGAATCGTTTGTCTTGCTTTGAAATGCTTGTATGTGGTTTTAAATACTTTTGTAAAGAATTAACTTTATAATGATCCTTGTGCGGATGTATACAAAGTATTTTATCTTTCGAAAGATGTTTGATGGTTTGAAAAAAAGATTTTTTAACTTCGTAATGATCCTTGTTTGGATGTATACAAAGTGTTGTCTTTTTGAAAACTTTGTTTTAAAAAAAACAGTGATATGTGAAACCTTTATTGTTTTGTTTGATTTGAGCAAGCAATTAGGAGATCTACCCTAAGTTTGTAAGGTCCTTTTCTTATTTCTTTTAGAAAATTTTCTTTGACTAGATACAGAAAGAAATTATTTGAATCGCCTTTGAAACAGTAGAATTGATTTTGAAAAGAGTAACAGAGGGATTACCCTAAGAGGTGCAAATGTGATGGTGTTTGGTTTCAGATATTCTTATCTTTGAAATTAGTGATCTAGCGCTTCAGTTATTATTGTTGTCATACACGCAGTTTTATATGTACAGAAATTAAAGTGCGGGAATGTAAAATGCGGAAAATAAATCTACGCTATTACATCGATTGTGCGAGAAATGTAAACTACGCTATTTACATGAATTTGACAACCTATACACTTATCTATGAATTTAAATTGCAATAAGATAAAAGGAAGATATTTTTTGGATTTTTGGATGGTTGACTTTAATTAAAATTAATGCATAATTAATTTAATTAAAAGGTTAAGAATTCGAAATAAAATTTAAACCTAAAAAATTAAGTCTAAAATATGTCCAAGTTACTTATTAATTAATTTTAAAATAAAATTAACTTTTTGTAATTTTTTGAAATTGTTTTTGAGATTATTAAGTTAATTAACACATAATTATACAAATAATTATACACATAAATTAAACTTAAAGAGAAAAATATTCTAAATATGTACAAAATAAGTTTATAATATACAAACTTAATTTAATAAAAAGAGAATATTTTTTTTTCTGATTTTTTGATAGGCTAGAACTAATTAAAAGATAAATATATAAATATTATCTCATTAATTAAACAAGATATCTTAATTATGAAAAAATAAAATATTTTTATGTCGAAAATTGAATTTCCATTTTATCAATTTAATGGTAAAAAGAAAATATTTTTTTTTTGGGTTTTATGATTGGTTGTTTTTAAATTAAATGCAAAAACTAAAACGATTTAATTAAATTAAACAGGGGGGTGTATTTAGCAGTTTGAAGATGAACTGATTTTAGTTCAAAAATGCATATGGGCCAGAAACCAGGGGTGTGAATAACAATACGCACAGGCCTAGTCTGATTCAGTTTTTTTATATTTTTCTGAGTTTAAGTGAGTGGGGCCCATTTTTTAGAAACCGACCAACCAAAACTCTTCAAATTGCCAACGAGACAGTCAACTGGTCTCCTATTTACGGTCCAGCAAATCAAAACACTCCCTTACGCCACGCCATCATTGACCGAGCCTGGAAATGTCAAACCACCACGCACGGTGGTTACCACCTTCTTCTCCGGCGACGCAAACCCTAGCTACGGCGAAACAGCGTGATTCGAGAAGGTTGAACACCCTTACCCCCCTAAATCAGACCCTGCGAATGCAATGGAGTGGTCCATTTGTCCTGAAAAGGCCTGTATAAAGAGCTACGAAGAAGAACTTAAGAACACGGTTAGCAATGGCAACCTATGATCTGGACGTTAGAGCTTTCATGTTAAGGTTCAAACCTGACCTGATGATCACTATAAACTCAACTATAACCATTAGACATGATAACAATGCATAAATGAAGAGTTTGAATTCAATGAAAGTTACCAAACCGGAGAGTGATGGAACTCGTGTTTCAGGTCCTTCTGAACTTGGCTATTGATCCAAACCTACTTAAACAAGTCCCAGGAGATGATTTATGGACTTGGTTTGCTTTGAAACTAGCTGCAAAATCAAACACGAAAATTAAAGTTTCTTGTAAAATTTTTAGTTTTGTGAAGTTTGTGAGCTATTCTTTGTGAACTATTTCGTGTGTGTGTTGTTACTGAAGTATGCTAAGCTATTTATGAGCAATAAGAGTGCTGCAAACTTAAGCTAACAAGCTTTGAGTGTTTTTGAACTTTTTCATTTTTAAATATTAAAAATTTGAATTCTTGGCCATGGCTCCAAATTTCTTCACCCCTCTTGCTACAGGCCTGCTACACACCTCTATGCTACAGAGTTTGGATCAATTTTGATGGCTCATGCTAAGGACAAAAGCCTTGAATCATTATCTTGAACCATTTCTCTTTTAATTTAACTTTAAATGGAATAAAATTAATAAAAAAGAAATAAAAAAGTCATGGGCCTTGAGTTGGTCGTGGGAGCCCTTTATTATCATTAGAAACATGTTTGGATCATGAATACTTGGCCTCTTTTGAAAAAAAAACATTTTTGATCAATGTTGGTTTCATGGATTTTCCCAAAATATAGCCAACTTCAACAAGGCATAAATCCCTCAATTTTGATCATATGAAGGAGTTCTTGTACTTTTTAGAAACCTCAAGATGTCCTCTACAAGCTACTTTGGAAACTTTTTTGCATTTGGAGAAGTTATCTTGATGTTATGGGCTTTGACAAAAAACCACTTTTTGTTGACTTTGAAAATGACCTGTAATGTCTTAGCTCATATTTTCCAAATGGTAAATCCATTGACCATGGGATCAATTTCATTTGAAAGATAATTGAATTTCCTTCAAAACAAGCTTTGGTTGGAATTTTTTGGATGAACGAGGAAAGAGTTATGGCCAGTCAAAGTTCAGTTGACATTTTAGGAGAAAACCCTAATTTTGAAACTTAGGGTTTTGTTGATTTCTGGACTTTTCTTTATGAATTATGATCAACCATTGATCAAATGATGAATCTTTTGACAAAATATGGATGTTGACAAAAAAATTCATTTTTGACTGTCAGTTGACTTTTTGGTCAAACTGGTCGTCTGTTGACTGTTTGAGCTTCTGAGTGTGCGTCCGAGCGAATCGAAGTTTGAAAATTTGTCTGATGGTACTTTGAGACATATGGAGGTCCATGAAATCCATTTGAGGTCTCAAAAAACTTGTTCTCCTGAAAAAAAACAAAAACCCTAGTTAGGGACTGTTTGTGTAGGAGACAGTTAAGCGTACCTGATTTTTGTGCAGTGTTGAGTCTCTGCTGATCATGTGATTATCAGAAGACTTCTAGAACAAAAATCTTGGAATTTTTAAATATGAAAGATTGGGGGTTTGACTGTTAACTGGCTGTCCGGGCATTAACGTAACAGTTAAAGTGGAAACTTAACAGTTAAAGTTAATTTTTTTTCTTTTTGTGTTTGTTGTGTTAATGGTGAAAATTTATTTACATGAGTTGTTTAGAAAAACACAAACATAATAAATAAATAAAATATACCGTACGCGAACGAAATTATCGATAATAATCTTGAAAAAGATTTAATGCACAGAAAAATAAATATTTAACTAGCAATAAACACACATAATACTATCTTGATAATTAAACGACAGTACGACAGACAATACAATTTTTAATACTGACAGTACAAATATTACATAATATAACGAACAGTACGACAAATATAATGAACGGTACATTATTTGAAAGCAAAAGATACGACAAACTTTAAGTATGACGATTGAAAACCCATGTTATAAATAACAATATATAGATGCACGGGAGTGTAAACATCCCAGGTCCGCATTTTTCAGGACTATGCAGATAGAAAAAAGACATGATCACCACCAAAACAATGATGACCATAAGAAAAAACGTGTCCATCCACTTTGCCATTTTTGCCGGGGAAGAAGAGAAAATAATTATGAGATAGAAATTTGAGAAATGAGTGAAATTTGATGTGAGAATTTATGGAAAAAATGAGGGGTATTTATAGAGTGAAAAGAAGGATAGAGACGTTGGGGAATGAAGTGATACCGTACAAAAAAGGAAAATTTGAGTGGTAGTAGGATTTGAAAGAAAGTGTATGGTAGGGTTTGAAAAGAAAGATGTATGGAATAAAGTTAGGATTTGATTTGAAAAGAAAGGAAAAGATTTGAAAACAATAGTATAGTACAAAAATTAGTGGGAAACAAAAACTAATAATAATTTAATTGTTACCAGTACAGTCTGAATCCCCAGACTTTGCGCCTGCAAAATTTAATTCTGTACCAATTGCGTTAGTATTATTTATCTGAAAATAAATCACAAATAAACTGCGTGTGTGAAGTGATAAATAGTACTTGGCGTTTGTGTAAGAATAAATTCAACAGCGAACCAAAATACCGTATAAGAAATATTCTAAAAACCGAGTATTCATAAAATCATGATATTTATGAAATAAAATCCAAGATTATATGAAACTCCCAATTTTTAGACAGAAGTCTGTTGCCTTTTCTCTGAAAAAGATGCGGGCAAATTTTGGGGTATAACAATTGGCACTGTGTCTTTGAATTGGAAGGTATGTGGCCAGAGGAAAATAGATCCTCTTGCCCCTTGATTAGGAAATCAACCTTTGATATAGGTACCTGAAATTGTGCGCCCTAAATCCCTAAGATCCTTGAAAGGGTTAGTTAAATCATGTTATGCTTATGATGTCATGATGTCATGATGTTATGCGAATTCAGTTCATTAGGCATAGTGCGGGATAGTAAGGACAAACAAGTCCTTTTAACAAAACCTCCAAGGAAACGAGTGTTAGTAGCAAACACAAACAAGTCACACAAGTCACACAATTTCCTTAGGCTTGTCTTGCATGGAGTTTAGATCATGTGAGATACCCTTCCCCAAAGGTATTTCTAAGGATAAGGATGATATCAGCAACGGGTTCTATGAGTTATCCAAAATTATCAGCCCTTCTAAAGCACCCTCGGACATGATACATTCGCATTATGCAATGATACTTTGAGAAAGAACCTATCTGAATTGTAGTATCGGGTAGCGACTAGTTCTCAACATTTGTTAAGAGTAGTCTCCCCACAACGTTCCTAAAGGCCAAGATGGGTTAAAGGTAACTAAAGGTACTTGAGCTCCGGCGCACCCACAGACACATACATAGACCTCCCTCATTTGAGAAAGGTGTGCATATAGCTATGGAGTCCTAACTCAAGCGTGAACTTCATATTGACTCATCTCCCACATATGCGAAAGAGGTCGCCATGACTATGCCACTCCTAATCTTAAGTGTTCTTGAATCCGGGAATAGGATTCGTCCTTCATTTAATTCCCATAGCGCCCCTGAAAAATAAAACAAACAAAGCAAACAATAGAAAACAATTAAGTGAATCCTAAACTTTTAAGGTAACCCCTCTTTTATTCAAAAAATCCCCAGCAGAGTCGCCAGTTCTGTAATACGGTGAACTGACTTTTTATCGAAATGTCGCGGTAAGCAAGAGTCGCCACGACTTTTATTTTATCCAAATTAACAGAAAGGCTAAAAGAACAGGAAAAACCTTTTAAAAGAAAAACTGAGTTCGGGGGGTAATTTATGCAAAGGGAAGGTGTAAGGCACCCTTTGCATCCATGGTTTTCCATGGGCTCTTAATTGCTTTGCTCTTTAGTTTTGAAGCCAAAAGTTTCAAAAATGTAGAAGAAAAGAAATAAGGACTTTAGTTCGTAAAATGAGCGTAGCCTTATTGAAGGTTTATGAAAAAGTGTAAGAAAAAGATTTTTAAACCAGAGCAAAGCAATTAGGGGCAAATTACCTGGTTAGATGAAAAATGTTCTTTTAGCCTTTCAGGGCTATCCCTACCATAAGAGGGTAAGGAAGTCCTTTGATTTGGAGGTTGAAGGGTCGTCGAATTATCGTTTGCCATAAGACTGTCCCATGCCATAGAGAGGCAAGTAGTCTAAGGGAAGGATCAGAATAGCCTTTCGTTTAGGCAACCAGAGGATACCTCAGCACTTCGTAGGCAACTTCGAGGGACGAGATCATATTAGCGAATCGAAGGCAGCATCATTAGGGACTTATGATCTTTGAATGAACTGAGGGCAACATTGCTGAGGTATCCTCGTATTCGAGGGACTTGGCTATTCTGCATTAAAAACACAAGGCAACAGGCAACAGACAACAGGCAACAAGAGAGGTTACCATAAAAGGTGCGTGGGTGCAACAATCACGTGATCAGATTCAGAATAAATTATCTTGTAAAATTAATTATTCTAATTCAATTCGAGGTTACCACTCCCTAGGATTACTAACCACGCAGTAATATAATGCAGTTTTAAGTACCTTCAAGGCCAAACAATACAACCTCGAAGCAGATACAGAATAGACCATGGGGATGGGGGAGGAAAAACAATAAATTTAAACCCCAATAGGGTTTGGCATAAGTAATAATAAAAAAATAAAAATAAAAAGGAGGAATTTTAGGGTTACCGAACATTCGAGCTTTGACCGGCTGGCTAACCCTGAAAATTGGAAAAGGAAAAATAAACAACAAAGGGTGAGTGTAGGCGGAGTTCATTATTATTTGAAGGTAAACCCTAATTTTAAATAAAAGAGGCAAAATAACAAATATTTAAATAAGTATAGAATCAAGACTTAGCTTTTGATCGGATATGGCGCGTAAGCCGAAGGATCTTGGTTAATCCTGAAAATTAGGCACAAAGAAGAAAAATTTAGTCTATGAGTGATCTCAACAATTATAACGTGGCAGATAAAAAATTAAAACAGTAGTAATTTAGGCAAAAAAATGGCAAGGTAAAAGGCAAACCCCAAAAGGGACAAAAGTTAACCAGGGTTAATGGACAACACCTACCAGTAAACCTAAGGCTATTAGTGTTTATAAATGACTTGAAGTTAACAAACCTAAAAAATTAATAGATTAAAAGTATATACAAAAATAATAATTTTTATGGTTAGAAACAATTATTTTAATGTTATGAGAAAAATCGAGTTTTCGATTAAATAAATTAAAAGGCTATATGGAATTATTATAATAATAATAATAATAAATGTTTAAATGGAATAAGTTAAGTAAATAAAAAAAGAAAAAAGAAATAAAGAAAAAAAGGTTTATGTAATTGAAAATAAATAAAATAAAGAAATTTAAAGAAACTTAGCTGGGATTCTGTGTGCATGGCTCTTGAGTGTGTATGATGGACTGTCACTTTATGGGCATTAGATAAGATCCTATGATGATCCTGTGGCAAAGAGATGAGGGTACACCGTAGTCCACGTATAGGAGCGCCACGTGAGATCTGTACTAAACATCATACTGTTAATTGAGAAAAAAAATATTGCCTGGGTAGGATTCGAACCCAGGTTTATTGTATGATGGGTCCATCTCTCTTGCCAGCGGCGCCAATGATTTTAGTCATTAGTGGAGTGACTATCAAAATATTCATATGAATATTAAAGCTAATTTGAAAAAAAAAGATCAAAAGAACCAGAACTGGGCCCATGCTTCTTCGTGTGAGCCAATGAGGAATGGAGAGAGGAAAGAGACTTGTTGACTGGCCAGCAGAATCACGCCACGCGTGAGAGAGAGAGAGAGAGAGAGAGAGAGAGAGAGAGAGAGAGAGAGAGAGAGAGAGAGAGAGAGAGAGAGAGAAGACCCTTTGACTAGCCAACCACGTCGTCACACGCGCCACGCCCTCCCATCATCTTCTTCATTCAAATTCTGCAAGTATTTAGCTACGAATTGGCTTGGACTTTGGCTACGGTTCCGTGATGAGTTCTTCATAGCTGATCCTGCAATACCAAAAAACTAAAAAACAGCATGTTAAGAACACAAAGAAAGCGCCCAGATCCAATTAACGAAGCTTTCCGGTCACGGTCATGGTCTTTTCTTGGCCGGAAACGTTCTAAAACGTAGGTTCAAAGTTAGATCTTCTTTGAGCCCTAACAATGGCGATTCTTGCTACAGGCTTCGAACCTTCCAACTAACGGCCCAGAGACCCTCTGAATCATGCTAACAACTCAAACAAACAATTAATTCCAATTGAAACATAATAATATGTGTGGTATGAGAATTGAAAGTGCATGAACATGAAGAATGCTATACACGCGTTCTGATCATGCTAAGAGCTTGGTTAACCATTCATTCTCACCCTTTGTTACCTTAGGAATGGATTGAAATTCTTGGAAAGATTTGAGAGTGGCTGCCACAAGGATTTCGACTTTTGCCCTAGCTTCTTGAATTTTTGAGAGTTTTGGAGAGTGTTCTTGAGGCCGGATTTTCGTCCTCTATTAGGTCTGGAATAGTATGCATAGGTTTACAAACATGAACCAAATCTTTGATGGGAAGGATATGGAGATTTGATTTGAACATTATATGAAACTTTCCCATTTTGACAAAGATTTTTTTTTGAGAATATGCTTCACACGATTTGCAACTTGTTTTGGACATCAAATATCACTCAAATTCAAACCCATGTGTTTTATTTCATAATTTATCTGATTTATCTTTGAGTTTTTTTTTTATAAGTAAATAAAATAATCAAAATAATAAATTAATAAATAGGAAATAAAATCATGATGAGGCATGAATGAGTATTTGGACTGTTTTGATTGATTAAAATTGGTTGGAAATCAAATCTTTGATTAAAATTAATTTTTTCATATTTTATAATAATTTATTCACCATTTAAATGAATTAAAATTCAAGTAAATAGGATAAATATTATAAATATAAAATAATTATTTTAAAGATCATTTTGAGGCCCATGGACAAGTTTGGAATTCATTCTTTAGGCCCATTAGTACAAAAACACCAAATTGTGCAATTAGGGTTTTGTGTTTTCCTTGAGAATCGACCAACTTCTGAGCCTCGTATCTCCTTCAATTTTTATCATATGGCCATGTTCTAGGACTTTTTAGAAAGCCCAAGATGTCTTCTACAAGTCACTTTGGAACATATTTTTCATTTCGAGATTTTATCTTGATGATATGGCTCCTGACAAAAAACAGCTTTTCGCGATCTTCTTGAAGGACCTGTAATGTGTTGGTCTATATATGTTATGCGGAAGCATTTCTGGATCTTGGACCCAACATCAAAGTTGTAGAGAATTGAATTTCCTTGAGAATAAGCTTTGATTGTGGAATTTCTGATAAAGTATGAGAGAGATATGATCAGTCAAAGTTGGGTTGACTTTTAGTTTAAAAACCCTAAATTAATAACTTGGGATTTTGATGATTTCTGAGCTCTCTTTGATGCATCATGATCAATCCTTGATCAAATGATGAATGATACTTCGAAATAAAGTTGTTGGCCAAAATTCATGAGTTTTGACTATATTTTGACCACGGTTGACTTTTAGGTCAAACCGGTCGACTATTGACTATCTGAGCAATTGACTGAGCATTCTTTGGAATCAGAGCTTGAAACTTGAGGTGAGGATCCTTTGAATCATATAAGAGGCCATGGAGTCCACTTGAGGTAGCGGAAACTGATTTTACTCTAAGAAGATCAAAACCCTAGTTTGAGGGTTATTGTTTAGGAGATAGGTAGCTTTGACCAATTGGAGATCTTTGAGCATTTGAAAGTCAGATGGACTAAGATATGATGGGCAAATTTTGGGGTATGACATTTACTTTCTGCACAATTTTTTTAACTTAGAACTTTCACGCATGAATCTTCAGAACTGTACTGAGACAAGTCAAAAGTTCTGATGATACAAAGAAGTTAATAATGAATATCTCATTGGTTTTGCAACTCCATTCCAAACATGCTTCCGCAATATTAAAAGCATATCCAGAAGATGAGATACTTAAATAAAGAAAAGAAATTTAAGAAAGGGAATTTTTAATTGATAAAGAACACAATTCAATCCCCCCTTTCTTGTGTTTTTCTCCACCTTCAATTGGTATCAAAGCGTGGCTCTGTATTGATCTCAAGATCACACACTTAACAGTGTAGAGAGATCCAGAAGGAGAAAAACATCACTGAGTTGAAGAACAACGTCATACTCTAAACACTCTGTATAGTCAGAAGATGTCAAGGCAAAGATTTCAATACTCTGTGCACATCATCTACCCATCTTAAGGAGTTTTGTGGACCAGCATCAAATCTGAAGAAGGTCAAGACATCTAAAATCAGAAGATAAACAGTCAAGCGTCAAAAGGAGCACAATAACTTATCCTCGGAAGAACTCATCAGAATTCCAATAAATCTTAAACATCAGACTTGATAAGGTGCAAAGTGACAGAAGTTTCCTACCTCAACTTCTGAAGACTGAAGAAACAAAGAATCGTCTCTGAAAACATCATATGAACTGCTTGTCTCAGAAGTTCATATTTCAAAAGTTCATCTTGACAATTAATACTTCATCATGTTGGCTCTAAGGTATGAACACGTGTGTAAGCCTCTGAAAGGTCACACGTGCCAGGTATGGTTACTTATCTCTAGATAAATGTTCAAATCATCTCAATAACCATGTTCTCTTCCTTAATCACTGGGCTAATTAATTAGTCATCATAATTAATTTCTTTTAAATTTTATTAAAAATTATTTATCTTTTTTTTTTTTAATTTAACTGCATGAGTGTTCTCTATAAATAGTATTCGAAATTGCTCTTTCCCTCTTTCGCTCCCTCTCGTTTTCAAACCCTACATTCCTTCTTTCCCCTTTCTCTCTCTCTCGCTAGAAATAAAACCTCAAACATTCATCAATGGCGTCTTCCTCATCCTAACAAAACCCATCAATCCCCAAACCAAAGGATACATTGAACCTAAAAGAACAATGCTTCTACCTGTTGATAAGATTGAAGTCATCTGTGAGTACATGGTGGATTTGGAGAACATCAAGGATAACAGAATTGATTTACTTCTTGCGGTTGAATTTCAAGGATGGAGAAACTTCTTTGATAGATTGATCGGTCCAGTCTTCCCACACTTGGTTAAAGAAGTCTGGATACATGCAGAAACTACTGCAAGTGTGATTCTATCGATTGTAATGGGTAAGCAAGTTGTGATCACTGAAGATTTGATTAGGAAATTATTAGGGATTGAAAAAGGAGGGTATGTTGGTGTCTCTGATGGAAGACCAGATATGGAACTGGTTCACGCAGAAATATACAAGAATGGAGAATCCTCAACAAACTCAAAGTTCAAACAATTGAATGAATACTATAAAGTTTGTGCAAAAATCTTTCTGGGTTGTATCTTCCACCGTAAACCTACAAGTTCATCAGACTATGTGAATGCTGACCAACAATTCTTATTGTACTGCCTGGGTAAGGACATCAAGATTGACTTACCATTCATTCTCTTCAAACATTTATTGACACATGTCAGAGAATCAAGAGAAGATCGAAAGGTCAAAGTACAGAAAAACTGGATTCCCCTCTCTAGGTTAATCTCAGACATTCTGACGGAGAATGGTCTAATAGCTCATCTAGAAGAAGCTAAACTGGTTCAAGAGTTGGAACCAATATGTGGGAAAACCCTAAGTGGGAAGAATATGAAAAAGATGAATATCTTAAAGAAAATAGCCTACAAGCCCACCTCTCCTGAAGCAAGCTTCATCACAAACAGAAGAGTTCAAATTGAGGACTTTCCTATGTTCAATGCTGGAGACACTCCTGACATCATTTTGAACTTTATTAAGTTAAACAAACAAGCAGGCATACCCATTGATCTAGCCTGGTTTCATGGCAGAAATAACCCCATTCCAGAAGTTCATAAGAAAAAGAAGAAGTCCAAGAAGAGGAATGCTGAAGAAGAAGAAGGAACCTCTGTCAAAGTTAAGAAGGCTAAGAAGAAAAAGTCTTCAAGTAATTCCTCTATCTCTGTTTCAGCTATTAATTCTGAAAATATTGAAACATTTGTTTTACCCGATCCCTAGACTATCTAATCTCCAACCTTAGAAATCAAACCTACCAATCCTCCAGAAGACCAAAATTTGGCACAACTATTGTCAGACATTGACAATTTTGATCCAAAATCAACTGAATCATCCAAACAAATAGAAACCATTATTGTCACCCAGCAAAAAGAAACTCAAACCACTACTCCTCAAGCCATTCCCAACACTTTGGAAAATCCAAAAGATACAAGTCTTCAAACTACAAAACAAAGAAAATCCCCACCTATATCACCTGCTGAAACCCAAAGAAAAACTACTCCACCAGAAATCCAACTAGAAAATTCTGCCATTACTCCCACACCAACAAATCCAAACCCACATGAAAATCCACCACCAAAAGAAATAATATCTCTCAGTTCCTCAGAACCTAAAGCTACACCTTCACCACAAAATCCACCAATTCATAAAGAATGTATAGAATCTTCTGAATATAGGTCTCAATATGAAAATCCGATTCCAAAACCTTATGAGTGGTACACAGGATCATGGAACATTCCTGGATTCACAAGCCCCTTAGCCACAATTATACCTGACACCCTTGACCAGAATATTCCTGTCTATAACACGTTTCCTGAATCCATCATATCCACACCTCCACACTTAATCAGAACAACTTTACCTCGTTCACCAAAAGATACTGTCAGATCATCCTCACTTGAAGTACATATCATATCGGCCTCCCCATCACCACAAGATTCACCAATCTCACACCAAATAACTTTAGAAGATCCAATTCCAAAATCTCACCAAATTGAAGTCTCTGAACTTCAAACTGAAAAGTCTCCAGAATAACAACCTGAACAACTCATTAACACTGAAAAATAAATTGAATCATTATCAGAACAGTCATACCCCAAAATTTTCCCATACTATTTTTCTTGTCCAAACTCAGATAAAAGTACAAGGCTCAAAGACATCCCTCCTAAAACAATGACTCAAGGGACTAGGGTTTTGTTGTTCTGAAGAAAATAAATGGATCAAAAGCTCCAAAGCATTTCACATGGCTTATGATTTTTCAAGCTATCTCCATGACAAAATCCAAGTTTCAATTCCAAGGATTGACCACTCAATTGCTCAGAAACTCAACAGTCGACTAGATTGACCTAAAAGTCAACTGTGGTCAAAGTACAGTCAAAACTCCTGATTTTTTGTCAACATCCTTATATTGAAGTATCATTCACAATTTGATCAAGAATTGATCATGGTTCATCAAGGAAGATCAGAAATCAACAATTTCAAAACTTTCTAAATTAGGATTTTCATAGGAGAAAGTCAACTGAACTTTGACTAGGCATAACTCCTACATGGAACATCAGAAATTTTCCATCCAAAGCTCATTTCGAAGGAAATTAAATTTTCTATAATTTTGTCTCTCACATGCCAAGACTAAAAATGCTTCATTTGAGAGATATGGATCAAAAGATTATAGGTCCTTTATGAAAGTCAACCAAAAGCAGTTTTTTGTCAAAGCCAATATCATCAAGATAAAATCCTCAAATGGAAAAAAGCTTCCAATGTGGCTTGTTAAGGATATCTTGAGGTTTCCAAAAAGTCCTAGAACTCTTCCATATCTTAAAAATTGAGGGAGATATGCCTTGTCAAAGTTGGACAATTTTGAAGGAAAAAATGTGAAATAAAAGGCTTCAAATTGAATCTTTTTGCAAAGGGACCCAATCTTTTTTGGTCCAATCTGCATCCTCATGATATCCAAGGCCCCAAAACCAATTTCCACGAAATTGCATGATTTTATTTGATTTATTATGAATTTTATTCATTTAAAAGGCAATTAAACTCAAATAAATCAAGAAGAAAATCAAGGATTTGATTTCAGGAGTAATTTGAATCAAATTTAATTGCCAATCACACTCCAAATTGATACAAATTCGTGCTAAGAATATTGGTGGGAAAATATTGAAACTTGGCTATTTTAGAAACATTTACAAATCAAGTTTCAATAAAATTCAATATTTGATTTGGTAAAGATTTAAACAAATTTCATTACCCTAATCCATCTTAGTATAAGTAGTGAGCATTCCCAGACTCAAGGACAAGGATTTTGAATGATTTTTTGGCCTCCAAGAGCTCTAACTTCTCTTGAAAAATCTCAAAAAAGTCAAGGTCGATTTTGGATTTAAAGCTTGAATCAAGGCGTTCTGAAGATTGAGACAGACTCCTGGGACATCAGTGAAGGATTTCGATTCATTCCCCAGACTCGCCGCACTCGGAATTGCTCTCAATACCTCACGGTTTGCATTCTCCTTTCATGAATCATATTCTGTAATCCATGCATCATAAACGTGTTTTAATTATATGTACGTGTTCGTATGAATCTGTAAAACGTGTTTGAATCATTTGAATCAAGCTTTGAAGCGTATATGGAGAATTGCCATTGTTAGGTTTTGTTTTCTTCAAATTAGGGATCCATGGATAGGGTCGATTATAGGCCAAATTAAATGGTTCATTAGGTCTATATGGCCGATTAGAACCAATCTGGGCATTCTCTTTGCGTTTTTGGTTGGTTTTCTTGCAGGTGCCATGTTTGTGAATTTCGCTACGAAGAAACCGTAGCAAAATTGTAGTTGGCGATGGTAGCTAATCTGTGCAGAGGGGAGGACGAAGAAGACGATCACGTGTCGTCGTGGGATTGGTCCAATTCAAAAAACAATTGGCGCGCGCGCGTGGTAGGTGTTGTCCATCCGTGTATCATGCACCCTCGCTTCTCTGCGCCGTCTGATCTCCCCTTCCCTGAATCCAACGCGCGTGAGCTGGGGAGCACACCATGGACCTCCCTGAGCCTACCACACCATATTGAAAGCTAAGGATTTCTATTTTTTTAATTCTAATTACATAAATATTTCCTTTTGTTTGTTTTTTTCTATTTTCTTTCTTTTCTTTCATAGTTTTTTTATTTATTTTTATTTTATTATACTAATAATTTATTAATTATATTAAAATCATAATTATTTATTTTATCGAAAGTTCGATTAATAATATTGTTATTTTGATTAAATGATTAAATTTAGTCGTTTAATTGTTTTAATTAGGTTAACATTTTTATTGAATGATAAAAAATATATATTAAAGTCATATATTTAATCGAAACTTGTTTTTTCACCGATTTAATTAATTAGGTTGAAAAACCAATAATTAATTAAATTGATTTTATTTACTTTTAATCATAATTAATTCGTGCCCTAATCAGGGTTTACAAAGATCATGCCTACACTGAAAATGTTTTCCTTGTGTAATTTTTTCAGGGTTGGCACCAGGACTTCCTCCGACTACGAACCATATCAGATCAAAGCTAAGTCCCCGATTCTATTTCTTTTTATATTTATTTTTGCCTTTAATTTAATTTAGTTATTTTTGCCTTTTAATTTCAATTATTTGTTTTGCCTTTCTGATCAATGAACTGGCCATACACTCACCCCCGTTGTGTTTATTTTTCTTTTCTCCAATTTTCAGGGTTAGCCAACCGTCAAAGCTCGATTAGTCGGTAACCCTAAAACCTAACCTAATTTATTTTTCTGTCTTTTAAATTATTACTTGCATCAGACCTATTGCACTGT
Organism: Vicia villosa; assembly: GCF_029867415.1. Taxonomy (NCBI): domain Eukaryota; kingdom Viridiplantae; phylum Streptophyta; class Magnoliopsida; order Fabales; family Fabaceae; genus Vicia; species Vicia villosa. Next base: position 143,274,732 of record NC_081182.1, read on the forward strand.
TGGTTCTATTATTTCTCTTTTCCCCATCCCCATAATATTTTTGTATCTGCTTCGAGGTTGTATTGTGTGGCCTTGAAGGCACTTAAATCTGTCATATTATATTATTGCGTGGTTAGTAATTTAGGGAGTGTAACCTTGAATTGAATCTAGAATCACCTAATTACAAGATAATATAATTGAATCTGATCACGTGATTGTTGCACCCACACACCTTTTATGGAACCTCTCTTGTTGCCTGTTGCCTGTTGCCTTGTGTTTTAATGCAGAATAGCCAAGTCCCTCGAATACGAGGATACCTCAGCAAAGTTGCCTCCCAATTTACTCAGATCATAAGTCCCTAATGATGCTGCCTTCGATTCGCTAATATGATCTTGTCCCTCGAAGTTGCCTACGAAGTGCTGAGGTATCCTCTGGTTGCCTAAACGAATGGCTATTCTGAACCTTCCCCTTGACTACCTGCCCCTCCATGGCATGGGACAGTCTTGTGGCGAACGATAATTCGACGACCCTTCAACCTCCAAATAAAAGGACTTTCCTACCCTCATATGGTATGGATAGCCCTGAAAGGCTAAAAGAACATTTTTCATCTAACCAGGTAATTTGCCCCTAATTGCTTTGCTCTGGTTTAAAATTCTTTTTCTACCCTTTTTCCAAAAAACTTCAATAAGGCTACGCTCATTTTACGAGCTAAAGTCCTTATTTCTCTTCTTCTACATTTCTAAAACTTTTGGCTTCAAAACTAAATAGCAAAGCAATTAAGAGCCCATGGAAAACCATGGATGCAAAGGGTGCCTTACACCTTCCCTTTGCATAAATTACCCCCCGAACTCAGTTTTTATTTAAAAGGTTTTTTTCTATTCTTTTAGCGTTTCTTTAAATTGGATAAAATAAAAGTCGGTGGCGACTCTAGCTATCCGCACATTTCGATAAAGTCAGTTCACTGTATTACAGAACTGGCGACTCTGTTGGGGAGAATTTTCTTATTAAAGAGGGGTTACCTTAAAAGTTTAGGATTCACTTAAATGTTTTCTATTGTTTGTTTTGTTTGCTTTATTTTTCAGGGCTGTTTTGGGAATAAATGAAGGACGAATCCTACACCCGGATTCAAGAACACCTAAGTTAGGAGCGGCATAGTCATGGAGACCTCCCTTGTGCATGCTTGGGATTGGTCAAAATGAAGTTCGCACTTGAGTTAGGCCTCCACTGGTTATTGTGTACCTCTTTTGCATGAGAGAGGTTTACGCATGTATCTTTGGGTGCATCGGAGCTCAGGGACCTTTAGTCACCTTTAACCCATCTTAACTTTTAGGAACGTAGTGAGAAGGCTATTTTTGGTGCATGCCAAGTTATGGTCGCGACCCGATACTACAGCTCAGATAGGTTTCTTCCTAAAGTATCATTGTGTGGTATGCATGTACCATGTTCGAGGGTACTTTAGAGGGGCCCGACAATTCTGGGTCATTGGTAGAACCCGTTGTTGAAATCTCTTTATCCATAGAAGTACCTTTGGGAAGGGTATGTCACCTGGTCAAACTCCATGCAAGCCAAGCCTAAGGAAATTGTGTGATTTGTGTGGACTTATCTGTGTTTGTGACTCATGCATCCATGCATCATTCATACATATCATGACTAACTCATTCCAAGGAGTTAAAGGATTGTTAACCATAATTTGTTTTGTAGGTCATGGAAATCAAAGTTCGTAAACCTTTCTGCCTCAGCTTCAAGGGAGTACCTACATCTCTGAAGATTCTTTGTGATAATGTTTCTGGTGCTTTTGTGCTTTCCGAGTCTCTTAACAGATTAATCAGCCTGGTACGAACCAAAGTGGATGAAATGCTCCTCAATACGATGGTCCGGTTTTATGATCCTCTCCTTCATTGCTTTACTTATAGGGACTTTCAATTGGTTCCCACATTAGAGGAATTTTCCTCCATACTAGGATTACCTGTGCTTGATCAGATGCCCTACACTGGTGAAGAAGAGATTCCTAAGTTAGAAGATGTTGCTGTTGCGTTGCATTTGCCTCGATCAGAAATTAAAAAGGTTTGGGTGAATAAAGGAGACTACACTGGTTTGCCTATGGACTTCTTGTATAGTCAAGCTGAAATCTTGATTAATGCTGCAAGCATGGATGCTCTTGAAAAGGTCCTCGCTTTCCTGATCTATGGAAAAGTCTTATTCCCTCGTTACGACAAAATTGTAGATGTGATTGCCACTAAGATTTTCATCAACAATAATCCCGTTCCTACCTTATTGGATGACTTGGTGCACTCCATCCATCATCGATCATCTAAAGGAAAAGGCTGCGTTCTTGGGTGTGCACCTCTTCTTCATAAGTGGTTTATTTCTCACTTACCCCATTCTGTAATAAAGAATGAAGAAGGTGGGACTTGGGTTCAAAGAATCATGAGGCTTTCATACGATGATATCGTTTGGAACCAAAAAGAGTTTGAAGGAACCCATTTGTTTGATAGTTGTGGAGATCTCCCAAATGTACCTCTTCTTGGTACCCGAGGAGGAATAACTTATAATCCCATATTAGCTCGACATCAGTTTGGTTTCGCGTTGAAAGACAAACCTCGCTCCATATACCTCAGCGCGGAAAATTTTGATTATGAATTAGATGCAACCGGAAAGAAGAAGTTGTTTATTAAAGCTTGGTCCAAAGTAAAGAAAGTATGTACGAGAGAATTGGGAATAAGGAACTACATCCCTTCAGATATTTATTTTAGGTGGATTTACGATCGAGTTGTTGAGTATGGTATGCCATATCCATCTGATATCCCTGTTTTGCCAAGGGTCACCCCTCCGGTCATTCCCATGGTTTTGGAGCCTTATGTTCCCGCTCCAAATGAAGACCTTGCTGCTACCGTTGCTTCTTTAAGAAGAGAAAAGGCTGATCTTGAAAAGCGCTTACGTGAGGTTGAGGCTGAAAAAGCAGTGTTAGTGGCTGATGCTAAAGAGCGAGATGGTATGCTTGACTATTTCTCCCGTAAATGGAAGATTGAGGATTTCGTCTCTCCAGATCAGATACAATCATGGGAACAAGAGATTGATAGACTCGTCCAAGAAAGAAACGATATGATTAAAGCTCCAAAGAGGAGATCAGGAGTTTAAAGAGAAAGCGCCGACTCGAAGACTGATTTCTATTATTTTCATGTTATATTTTATTTTTATTATTTTCAGCACGTTCAGATGTAACTATTAACTTCATAACATTATATTTTTATATTTTTATAAGAGAATTAATATTTTTGCTTTTATTTTCAATATGTGTTAAAAATACTTCAATTCCTTGGAAACATTGCATATGCATACACATACCATTCATAGCATTACATCACAAGTTTTATAAAGCAAATACTTCATCTTTCCGCTGTTTATTTCAGTGAGAAAATGGATCTTGAACAATCTGTCAAAAATCTTCAGGCTCAGAATAACCAGTTCCGAAAAATAATCTTTCACTTGGCCAAGGGGCAAGAGGATTTACTTTCCTCTGGCCATTTGTCTTCCAAATCAAAGACACCGTACCTATCAAGGGGCAAAAGGATTTATTTTCCTTTGGCCGTATGCCTAACAATTCAAAGACACAGTACCTATCAAGGGGAAAGAGGATTTATTTTCCTCTAGCCCTATACTTTCAAATTCAGAGGTATCCCGAATCAGACGCTATGACCCACTAGATATGGTGAGCTTGACTACTATAGAAGAATACTCAAGAATCATAATTCTTCAAACAGAGAGGCGACCAAATCATTTTCTAATGTTGCTAACTAAATTCCTAAAGATCCTTGAAAAGATTGCATTTTCATTCATAACATCACATAGAACTAACTTTGCCTTTCAGGTCGACCAACTGGTCGGACAAATACCATCAATAAATCAATCCCAATCAAATGAACATTCTGGAAGCTTGACCCCCAGACTTCTGAAACATTCTTATCAGATATACATTCCGGAAGCTCGAACCCCGGACATTCTGAAAATTCCAATCAGATGAACATTCTGGAAGCTTGACCCCCAGACTTCTAAAACATTCTTATCAGATATACATTCCGGAAGCTCGAACCCCGGATACTCTGAATCTCTACACCAATTCCACAACAACGACGCAAGCCAGAGGCACCTAAGCGTTAATTCACCAAAATTGACATGTCAGTAGATCAGGAACTGCAATACCTGTTGAAGGCATAAATGATGACTGTAAGGGATCCGCCTTAACACATAAACACTACCTCTGCCAAACACGATCCACACGTGCGATGTGCCTACCATTCCAATAGTCTCGGACACCATTCCAATAGCTTATGGGCACTGAAGATTAAGATCCAAGACATGATTGATACTGGTGAAATTGGGTTCGACAGTCCTAAAACTCCTGTGGTGATCACTGCTCCCATGCCTAATCATAACAAGACTGATTAATGTCTAGAAGGATGGGCTATTGGTTCATTAGCTTTACTTTCATTTGCAAATTCTATCCCGCTTGTTTAAACATTCGACTTATGATAGACATTTTCTGTTTTAATAATCATCATCAGTGCATTGCATATGTTTGTCTTGAATAAATTATTTCGCTATCACTCATTTAAACTGCATCTTTACTTTGCATATGTTTTATGATACTCAACTCCTGCTAAAGTTGTATTCCTTTTAAGGGAGGATGACGAAAATGATACCACAACTTCATATAATATGCTTTTGAACGGACTATGCTGACGATGTACAAACATTGTTTCAATTCCTAAATAGTGGAGATATAAGGATGTTAATACCTCGTCAACCCCTTTGAGCCTAAGGTGTATGAGTTTTCTTTCACGTGCAAATTGAAACCCTTAAATCATAACCTGGGGCAGGGTAGCTACTCAGTTAACTCAATTATGCTAGCCGTTGTTTACGCCAAATAATGATGGGTTCCCGCGTCCATTAAGTCAGGTAGTCAATATCCATCAAAAAGAGAAGAAACTGTTAAGTCAAAACCTATGAAGGAAACTTATCAAAAATCAAAACATCCCGCTGACTGTAATCTCAAAATAAACAGTTCAGGCAAAAGTTAGGGATAACAAAATAAAAGTTAAAAAGGAGGTTGCTAAAACTTTTTCCTCGACAAAAGAAAACATTGCAAAGGAGGTCACTACAAATCCTCGACAAAAAGAAAGTATTACAAAAAAAAGGATGACTGCCTGTCCAAATAAACCTCCGGTACTTTAACCATCATCAAATATCAATGTTACAACTTCAAGCTTTGCTAAGGCTTAAACGCAGAGTTAAATGAGCATAGGATCGAAGAACATCACGAAGATTGGGATGGGTATAAATAAATTTTTGAGCCATTATCCTTTGTTTCTTAAACCGTGAACCAAGCCACGTTACAACCCTTGAAAGTCCTAACTGAAGCATGGTTAGTTTGAAAGCATACTGTCACCAAAAAGGTATCCTGACTCCTTAAGGTTTGCCATAAAAGCTGAGTTGATATCTCCTTTTACAAACATCACGTTTATAAACATCACGTTTTATAAACATCACATTTTATAAACATCAGGTTTTATAAATATCACGCTTTTTACATCTCCTATTTTAATGTTTTTCAAAAAAAAAAACTCAAGACAGACATATGCATTGCATCTTATGAATTCATTATTAAACAAATTCTGCTACATAATTTCAAATGTTAGCAACAGGAAGAATCTGCACAGGGTACGATTAATGACTAACAGTTATCCCGACAGACAAGATTACTCCAAGAAGCAATGTCTCTTACGTATATAAGGGGCATGGCACGTTTTGCCCAATCGATCTGAGGCAATCAAGTCAAGATTCCAAGGCATACATCCCAAGTGGGTTTCAAACTATTTCCCGATCAATCTGGGGCAATCAAGTCCAGATTCCGAGAATCTCTCAAGGATGCCAAAATAATCAAGGGCATGCATCCAAGTAGATCTGCAGCTACTTCCCAATCAATATGGGGTATCATCCCAAGTCTATGATTACTGGGGGCAAGTCGCCCATAGTACACGTCTCATAAGGTCCTCGCAAGGCGAATCTCTTCAAATTCCCTATTAGCTGGGGAAAAGCTTTGCAAAGCGTGTTCGACACTTCGACCAACACATATTGGTGTATCCGAATCAACACAAGCCTAGGAATGATAGTTAATATAATACTGGGGGAAACGTTCAAGACATCCATGCCTTCCCACAAAGCCGTTTTCACGGGATCATATCCCCACAGAGTATTTATTAAGAAAATATCTTCAAATGTTCTCGTCCCAACAAGGACTTGGTTCCTCAACAGAGTTTACATCTTCTGCCGATTCCCCGACACTTTTCTCTTCCCCAAACAGGTTTATTCATCTCTCTTTATCCCCAGTCAGGGTGCATCAAAGATCAATCATTCAAATCGCTTTCATCCCCAAGCAAAAATCATAAATCCCCAGCTGAGCATCTTCAAAGACAAGATCAAACATCAAAATCACAACAATACAGATATTTATTTTCTCAAAACACTCCAAACAGCATCAGTCATACATCATATACATCACATACATACTCATACATTGCATACATTACTTCATGATAAACATACGAGTTTCTCATTTATTTTGAGAGACTCGTCATATAATACATGCATCATGACATTGCATAAAGACTACATGTACCTATTTCAGAATACAGGTACAAACAGATAAACAAAATCTCCAATCTTCAAAGATCTAATTCAGTTACTACGAACGGTACTGACAGGATCAACTCTCAAAGATCTAATTCTATCATCACGAACGGTGTAGACACGATCATATCTCCAAGATCTAATTCAATTACTACGAACGGTACTAACACGGTCAACCTTCAAAGATCTAATTCAGTTACTAAGAACGGTGCTGACAAGATCAACATTCCAAGATCTAATTCTATCATCACGAACGGTGTAGACACGATCATCCTTCAAAGATCTAATTCAGTTACTACGAACGGTGCTAACACGATCTATATTCAAAGATCTAATTCTATCATCACGAACAGTGCTAACACGATCTATATTCAAAGATCTAATTCCCATACTATTTTTCTTGTCCAAACTTAAATCAAAGTACAAGGCTCAAAGACATCCCTCCTAAAACAATGACTCAAAGGACTAGGGTTTTGTTGTTCTGAAGAAAATCAATGGATCAAAAGCTCCAAACCATTTCACATGGCTTATGATGTTTCAAGCTATCTCCATGACAAAATCCAAGTTTCAATTCCAAGGATTGACCACTCAATTGCTCAGAAAGTCAACAGTCGACTAGATTGACCTAAAAGTCAATTGTGGTCAAAGTACAGTCAAAACTCCTGATTTTTTGTCAACATCCTTATATTGAAGTATCATTCACCATTTGATCAATAATTGATCATGGTTCATCAAGGAAAGATCAGAAATCAACAATTTCAAAAGTTTCTAAATTAGGATTTTCATAGGAGAAAGTCAACTGAACTTTGACCAGCCATAACTCCTACATGGAAAATCAGAAATTTTCCATCTAAAGCTCATTTTGAAGGAAATTAAATTTTCTACAATTTTGATTCTCACATGCCAAGTCTAAAAATGCTTCATTTGAGAGATATGGATCAAACGATTATAGGTCCTTTTTGAAAGTCAACCAAAAGCAGTATTTTGTCAAAGCCAATATCATCAAAATAAAATCCTCAAATGGAAAAAGCTTCCAAAGTGGCTTTTAAAGGACATCTTGAGGTTTCCAAAAAGTCTTAGAACTCTTCCATATCTTAAAAATTGAGGGAGATATGCCTTGTCAAAGTTAGACAATTTTGAAGGAAAAAGTGTGAAATAAAAGGCTTCAAATTGAATCTTTTTGCAAAGGGACCCAATCTTTTTTGGTCCAATCTGCATCCTCATGATATCCAAGGCCCCAAAACCAATTTCCACGAAATTGCATGATTTTATTTGATTTATTATGAATTTTATTCATTTAAAAGGCAATTAAACTCAAATAAATCAAGAAGAAAATCAAGGATTTGATTTAAGGAGCAATTTGAATCAAATTTAATTGCCAATCACACTCCAAATTGATACAAATTTGTGCTAAGAATATTGGTGGGAAAATATTGAAATTTGGCTATTTTAGAAACATTTACAAATCAAGTATCAATAAAATTCAATATTTGATTTGGTAAAGATTTAAACAAATTTCATTACCCTAATCCATCTTAGTATAAGTAGTGAGCATTCCCAGACTCAAGGACAAGGATTTTGAACGATTTTTCTGGCCTTCAAGAGCTCTAACTTCTCTTGAAAAATCTCAAAAAAGTCAAGGTCGATTTTGGATTTAAAGCTTGAATCAAGGCGTTCTGAAGATTGAGACAGACTCCTGGGACATCAGTGAAGGATTTCCATTCATTCCCCAGACTCGCCGCACTCGGAATTGCTCTCAATACCTCACGGTTTGCATTCTCCTTTCATGAATTGTATTCTGTAATCCATGCATCATAAACGTGTTTTGATTATATGTACGTGTTCGTATGAATCTGTAGAACGTGTTTGAATCATTTGAATCAAGCTTTGAAGCGTATATGGAGAATTGCCATTGTTAGGTTTTGTTTTCTTCAAATTAGGGATCCATGGATAGGGACGATTATAGGCCAAATTAAATGGTTCATTAGGTCTATATGGCCGATTAGAACCAATCTGGGCATTCTCTTTGCGTTTTTGGTTGGTTTTCTTGCAGGTGCCCTGTTTGTGAATTTCGCTACGAAGAAATCGTAGCAAAATTGTAGTTGGCGATGGTAGATAATCTGTGCGGAGGGGAGGACGAAGAAGACGATCACGTGTCGTCGTGGGATTGGTCCAATTCAAAAAACAATTGGCGCGCGCGTGGTAGGTGTTGTCCATCCGTCTATCATGCACCCTCGCTTCTCTGCGCCGTCTGATCTCCCCTTCCCTGAATCCAACGCGCGTGAGCTGGGGAGCACACCATGGACCCCCCTGAGCCTACCACACAAGATTGAAAGCTAAGGATTTCTATTTTTTTAATTCTAATTACATAAATATTTCCTTTTGTTTGTTTTTTTCTATTTTCTTTTTTTTCGGTTCATAGTTTTTTTATTTTTATTTTTATTTTATTATACTAATAATTTATTAATTATATTAAAATCATAATTATTTATTTTATCGAAAGTTCGATTAATAATATTTTTATTTTGATTAAAGGATTAAATTTAGTCGTTTAATTATTTTAATTAGGTTAACATTTTTATTGAATGATAAAAAAATATATTAAAGTCATATATTTAATCGAAACTTGTTTTTTCACTGATTTAATTAATTAGGTTGAAAAACCAATAATTAATTAAATTGATTTTAATTAATTTTAATCATAATTAATTCGTGCCCTAATCAGGGTTTACGAAGATCATGCCTGCACTGAAAATGTTTTCCTTGTGTAATTTTTTCAGGGTTGGCACCAGGATTTCCTCTGACTACGAACCATATCAGATCAAAGCTAAGTCCCCGATTCTATTTCTTTTTATATTTATTTTTGCCTTTAATTTAATTTAGTTATTTTTGCCTTTTAATTTCAATTATTTGTTTTGCCCTTCTGATCAATGAACTGGCCATACACTCACCCCCTTTGTGTTTATTTTTCTTTTCCCCAATTTTTAGGGTTAGCCAACCGTCAAAGCTCGATTAGTCGGTAACCCTAAAACCTAACCTAATTTATTTTTCTGTCTTTTAAATTATTACTTGCGTCAGACCTATTGCACTATTGGTTCTATTATTCCTCATTTCCCCATCCCCATAATATTTTTGTATCTGCTTCGAGGTTGTATTGTGTGACCTTGGAGGCACTTAAATCTGTCATATTATATTATTGCGTGGTTAGTAATTTAGGGAGTGTAACCTTGAACTGAATCTAGAATCACCTAATTACAAGATAATATAATTGAATCTGATCACGTGATTGTTGCACCCACGCACCTTTTATGGTACCTCTCTTATTGCCTGTTGCCTTGTGTTTTAATGCAGAATAGCCAAGTCCCTCGAATACGAGGATACCTCAGCAAAGTTGCCTCCTAGTTTACTCAGATCATAAGTCCCTAATGATGTTGCCTTTGTTTCGCTAATATGATCTCGTCCCTCGAAGTTGCCTACGAAGTGCTGAGGTATTCTCTGGCTTCCTAAACGAATGGCTATTCTGATCCTTCCCCTTGACTACCTGCCCCTCCATGGCCTGGGACAATCTTGTGACGAACGATAATTCGACGACCCTTCAACCTCCAAATAAAAGGACTTCCCTACCCTCCTATGGTATGGATAGCCCTGAAAGGCTAAAAGAAAATTTTTCATCTAACCAGGTAATTTGCCCCTAATTGCTTTTCTCTGGTTTAAAATTCTTTTTCTACCCTTTTTTCCAAAAAACTTCAATAAGGCTACGCTTATTTTACGAGTTAAAGTCCTTATTTCTCTTCTTCTACATTTCTAAAACTTTTGGCTTCAAAACTATAGAGCAAAGCAATTAAGAGCCCATGGAAAACCATGGATGCAAAGGGTGCCTTACACATTCCCTTTGCATAAATTACCCCCCGAACTCAGTTTTTATTTAAAAGGTTTTTTCTGTTCTTTTAGCCTTTCTTTAAATTGGATAAAATAAAAGTCGGTGGCGACTCTAGCTATCCGCACATTTCGATAAAGTCAGTTCACCGTATTACAAGAACCATCTACTGAATCAGAACATGACCAACCCTCTGAAAAGAAACCAGAAGCTCAGCCTGAACCTCAAATTCCTGAACCTACACAAACAGATGTTTATATATTGTTCAAGAATTTTGAAACAGAGATGCAGGAGTGGATAGCAAAGCTAAAAGCTGACTGTTCAACAAATAGAAGTCCAGTGGCTTTAGAAGCCCTTTGGGATGCATTCCGAAGGAGATTCAACTCTGAGTCCCTTAAACTCAAAGAAGTATGCTGCACTCATGCTAATGAGAAATTTTCTGAGTATATGAATGTTGTCATCACTCTTGTGATAGATCTCTGGGCTCTAAAACCTCCACTAGTCATCAGCAACACTTCCGGTTCTACATCTTTTGAGCATATGGATATTGATGATAATCAAGAAAATTCCTTGGCCTTGATAAAGCATATTTCAAGTGATGTGCCTAAAGACATATGTGAAGGAAGAATACAAACGTGGGAAGTAACTGCTGATCAGGTGACTCCCAAGGTTCTCACTGTTTCATCTGTACTTGCAATCGTTGCAAATGACAAGTCTGCTAAGATGCTTGAAACGCTAAATGAACTTAAGAAGGAAAATGCAGAAGTTAGAAAAGACTGGACAGGCAGGATGCAACCAACAGGAAATTCGAATCCTGGATGATGAGACAAGAGCAGTCTACAAATGAAATAAAAAATCTTCTTCTATCTCTCGTTCCCAAACAACCTTAGATTATGTCTCTACTTGAACGTCTTATATAGTTCTAGTTGTTTGTATATCAATACTTTGCTTAGTGTGTGATTTACGAACGACTTTGTGTGCTTTGTTTTATACTCCTTACCTACAACCATTTACAGCATCAACAATTTTATAAGTAACCATATAAGTGAAAAATATTAGAAATTTTGAAGTTAGTTCCATTATTAAAATTGACATGCTATTCCTAGACAATTAGTATCTGACTTAAACGTATGCAGTTAAATCAGATAGTTAATTCAATTCAGGGGGAGACCATACATCTCCGGGGGAGATTGTTAGAACTCTAGGGATTTTAAATCAGAAATTAATAGGATTATCAAATTCAAGGGGAGAAAATTAGTGCACCTAACCCTTCAAGATTTTTGATTATGACAAAAAGGGGGAGAAGAAGAGAAGAAGAGAAATATATTTTGATGAGCAAACAAGAAAGAAGTATATCATTCAAAAAGGAAACAGAAGTAAAATCTTAATGTGATCATTGTGATTAAAATCTAAGATATTTGATTAAACATGAAATATGAGGAAATACAATTGCTTATTTATTATTGTCTCATAAAATTGTTCCATCAAAATACATGGTTTTGTCATCATCAAAAAGGGGGAGATTGTTGGAACAAGATTGAGAATCTATGTTCAGAATCTAGTTTTGATGATAATAAGCGTATATTTTGTTAGTAACAATTTTATTACTAATGGCTTCATTGAGTGTGCACAAACAGTGTCAAAGTCCTTTACAACATATACAACAACTCAATCAGAAAGTACATCAAAAGCTTCAAAAGAAATGAACAAGAAAAATCAGTTACAAGAAGCCTTGCAAACTCAGAAGATCACGCACGTAGAAGATCAGAAGTTCTGAAGTTACAAGTTCTGAAGTTACAAGTTCTGAAGTTACAATGTAGTGACTTACAAAAGGTAAACAGCAACAGAGTCACATGTGAATCAGAAGATAACCTTCAGCTCAGCATGCAAAATCAAATAGAATACAAAGGATCAGAATCAAGAAGAAAACCGTTACAAACATCATCATTAGCAAAACGGTTACAACAATTAAAAGGAACAACTCCCAAGGTTGATTGAAGAAGCAACCTACATGCAGTCCATTGGAGAAAAAAAGCACGGAGGAAACACACTTGCATTTATTACGCATTCCAAATATCAAGACAACGTACACAATTTCAAAGCTATAAAAAGAAGTAAGATCTCTGATGAATAGTGTGGTTCAGGAAAGATGTAGTAATGAAAAACTACTAAAATCAAAAGGAGCTTTAAATAGGAGAGGATCGAAATACTGTCTCCCTGAAGACTCCCGTTCAAATTATTACTCAAGAACCAAAGAAGCAACTCTCAATAAGAACTGATGTTCTTAATCTGCTTATGAAGAAGATCAGAGGAAGAAGAACCAAAGAAGTAACTCTCAATAAGAACTGATGCTCTTAATCTGCTTATGAAGAAGATCAGAGGAAGAAGAACCAAAGAAGCAACTCTCAATAAGAACTGTTGTTCTTAATCTGCTTATGAAGAAGATCAGAGGAAGAAGAACCAAAGAAGTAACTCTCAATAATAACTGTTGTTCTTAATCTGCTTATGAAGAAGATTTGAAGATAGCAATGAGCATCCAGAATATTATCAGCTTATCAAGAAGCTTTACAATTGAACTCACCTTGGAAGATGCCTTGAGCGACTAGTTAAGGTCAGAGCTTGAGAAGACAGTGGTTGCGGTCATTGTGGAAATCTCTTGGAGAACAAGTGAAGGTCAGGAGTCCAGGAGTCAATGGATGTTATATCTCGTGGAAATCGTTGAACAGTCCATTGCAGTCAGTCACAGCAGGTAGCTTGTGCAGGGTTAGTCACAGTAGTTGGCTGTGCAGGATTGTTAGTCACGACGGAGGATCGTGCAGTTGTAATCATGATTTGGCTATAGTGGATTAAGACCTCTGTTGAGAGGCAAATCACCTGAAGAAGGTGGACTGGAGGTAGCCTTATTTAGAAGGTGAACCAGGATAAAAATAAACGTGTTCTTTACTTTCTGCACAATTCATTTTATAGAAAAATATTTGACATTTTTGAAAAAATGATTTTGTTTAGAGTGATAAAAGAGTCATTATCATTACTATACTTTTAGTTTCCAGAATATTATAACAACCTAAAAGATATTTGAAAAATTTATGTAAGTCCTTCAAAACCATCATTCAATACAATTTTTGAGTTCTCCTATTTTAGGGAGTTTTTGGTGTATAAATAAAATCAAACCCTCCAAAACTCTTTTACTTAAAATCTTTCTATTCTTTTTATCCAATCCTTCTTATTTTTTTAAAGCCCTCCCCTACCCTTCCCTCCAAACTCGCAAACAAAGCCTTAAGATTTTGGATGAATATGAAGTGTTAGAATCTCTTATGACCATTAATATTTGACCCATTGACACTTCCGAACTTTGCTTCCGAGATTTTCCTAACAATTTGTTTTGATAATGTTTCTTATTGGTATTAATTTTATTCATATCTATTTTTTTTTTAATGAAGTATTATAGTGTTTAGACTCACAAACTTTTTTGGTGTGAAGAAGTGAAAACCTATGAGTTTAAATCTAGACTCTTGCACATGCTTTTGCAACTACCTATTGAATAGACTCTAACATGTGATATCGATATTTAAGCATTCATAAAAAAAATTGTTTGATCTTAGAATGTGAAACGCTGTCACAATAATATCTAAAAAATATTTTGTTAGTTATTTTAACCATTAAATATATTTTTAGTTAATTTTTTTCTTTAACCTCATAAATAAATGAAAAGAGAGTACAAAAGAGGATAGGGGAATCAAACCAAGACCCAATCCAAAGAGAAAGGAGTATATTTTTTAGTTAATTAATCTAATCCTTAAATATTTATTTATTGAAATATTTAGTTTATAAAATTACTAATAGAAAAGATACTTGAAGACGCATTTACAATTTCAATTCATATTCAAAACTATAATGAAACTGCCTCATAATGAAACTGCCACAAAAGGAGCAACATTGAAGTTATAGACACTACTTGTAGTCTGGTGAGAAAACTAAAAAGTAGATGATCAAATATAAAATTAATGGCTAATAATGTGTATGAACTATGAAGGAGATCATTGAGCAAGGAAAGATTGGTCCAAAAGATTAGATGGTTTCATTGAAAGGATAATGTGTAAGTTAGGTCTCCAATAAATTAAGAGTGACAAAATAAAATAAAAGCATCACATGAACTACAAAACTAAATTTAATTTTCTTGATTGTGTTTTATGTAAGAAAATCTAAAAGGTGGAGTTATATATATATATATATATATATATATATATATATATATATATATATATATATATATATATATATATCAGGGCCGGCCCTTTCCCAGCGCAACAAGCTCCACAGCGCTGGGCCTCAAAATATGAGGGGCCCATTTTTTTTAATTCTTAAATAAATATTATAATAAAAACATAATTTTCAATTTCCAAAATCAGAATAGGCTTTGTGTGTTCCTTCTTTTTTCTCCAAACGTGAAACGTCAATGTGGTCTTTCTCTCCAAACCGTCACGCTCTATTTCTTTTTCAAAATTCAAACATCTCCTTCAATGTTCTAACAAGTGAAACGACTCTTGCTTTTTGCTCCAAACGGTGCCTTGTTTCTTCCTCTGTATATTATTCATAATTTCCTAAACCTAAATGAAAACAGCGACGAAACAAAACGAGACACCACGTAACAACGACGATGTGACTGTGCAATTGGTAAGTTGTGACTGTGCAATTGGTAAGTTTCTTCAAACTAATGTTTTTTTTATACGTTGTTTGTTCTTTAATTTGTGTTTTGTTTTGGTCTTTTGAAATTTAAATAAACTAGGGTTTATGACTTTGTACTTTGAAATTGGAATAAAGGGTTAATTTGTGTTTTTGTGTTTTGGTTTTATGAATTTGAAATTAGAATAAAGGGTTTATGAAATTAGAATAAAAGGTCTACGAGATGACTTTGAAATTAGAATAAAGGTTTTATGAGTTTGTGTTTTGTTTGTTCTTTTATAGGTTATATGTTGTTTGTTTTGGTTTCATTGTGTGTTTGGTTTATGACTTTTGAAATTGAAACAACTGGTTTTGAAATTGCAACAGTAACATATCATTAGAGCAAGTGAGTTAAGAGTACTAATGTGTTTTTGGTGGTTTGTGAATTATAATTTAGTAATGGATTTTATAATTTTGCTTTTTTCTTGGTTTCTAATTTTAATGTCATGTGTGTTTGGTGGTTTATGAAATGGATTTTTAGACTTTTGTATTTACTGTGCCAATATTTTTAAATTGTATATTGTGTGTTTGTTATAGTTTATAAATGGTTTATAGAATTTAGAAGTGAGTTATAGTTTAGGCCTAAAGTTAGAACAGAGCCACTAAATAGATTGGGTCGGCCCTGATATATATATATATATATATATATATATATATATATATATATATATATATATATATATATATATATATATATATATATATATATATATATATATATATATATATATATATATATATATATATGAGGACGTATCACATGAGAACTTTTAATTACAATGCTCAGATATGCATTTATTACTGTGATATGTATTTATACCAGAATCTATCTATTAATTATTGTATCTTAAAATTTGAGTGAAATCTGAGTCATTGAATTTAAGATAATGGTTTTTCTTTTAGTACTCCTAAGCCTCACAATCTAAAAATTAGGGGAAGGTTAGAAGTCTTAGGTTTTGAGAGTTTCTTGTATTTTTTCAGTCATCCACGTATCTTTTGATACTGCGTGGTTGGTTGTTTGTTACTTGATTGTTAGTCAAGTTGTTCTCACGTTTAAAAGCTTTTAAGCATGAAGTTGAGTATTGTTCTTGGTTGAAGCTTTTAAGTAAAACCAAGTATTTTGTATTTGAAGTGTAATCTTCTAAATTGGATTGCTTTTTATGCAGTCACTGGGATTAGGACTGTCAGATATCACTGAGGTGATTTAGGAAGCGGGATGACGAGTACTCATATCTAGATGTCGATTTTTAGGTAGAAGTTGCACTGGGAAGTGATTAGGCGAGAAGTTGTAAATTGTGACTGTTTAGGCTTTGAACTATTACTGCT
This sequence comes from Vicia villosa, assembly GCF_029867415.1. Classification (NCBI taxonomy): domain Eukaryota; kingdom Viridiplantae; phylum Streptophyta; class Magnoliopsida; order Fabales; family Fabaceae; genus Vicia; species Vicia villosa. The sequence continues at coordinate 143,291,323 of NC_081182.1, forward strand.
AATGGTGGATTTCCTTTTTGGCTTGGTAGTCCGCAGAGTAGGTGATGTTGCACCGAACTTGGTTAATAACTCTCTGTGTTGTTTATCATTCTGCAATTTTATCTCAGTATCAATTTCAATTTGATGTGGCTGGTCTGTTTACAAATGTCGTAACATCTGTCTTGACATCATGTGAGACAACTGTGTTAGCATGTGTTGTACCTGTGCCAACACTACGCCAAATTTGGCATTTAGCAGCGCATCTACGAAAGCGCTTTTGGGAAAAGCGCTGCTATAGGTTGTGCTAAAAACAAAACTAAAAAACAAGGGAAAAAAGCGCTAGTAAAGGGGGAGGGGGTACGAGAGCGCTTTTTGAAAGCGCTGGGAAGGGGGGGTACGAGAGCGCTTTGTTAAAAGCGCTGGTAAATGGGGGGGGAGGGGGTACGAGAGCGCTTTTTGAAAGCGCTGGGAAAGGTGGGGGGTACGAGAGCGCTTTGTTAAAAGCGCTGATAAAAGGGGGTACGAGAGCGCTTTGTGGAAAGCGCTGCCTTAGCCCTTAGAAAATATAAAAAATAAAACAAAAACAAAAACAAAATCAGAATCCCTAAATCCTTTCTTCCTCATTCTCGCTAAGCTGCTAGTTCGTGTTTCATTTCTTCCTCTTCCACAAATCCCTAAAACCAGAACCCCTAACTCCGGCCATTTCTCCCTCCGACTCACTCTCATCTCAACGTACTGTAGGCCGACTCTCTCTCTCTCTCTCTCTCTCTCTCTCTCTCTCTCTCTCTCTCTCTCTCTCTCTCTCTCTCTCTCTCTCTCTCTCTCTCTCTCTCTCTCTCTCTCTCTCTCTCTCTCTCTCTCTCTCTCTCCCTCTCTCTCTTTCTCGGTGTCTCTGTCTCCGTCGTTGCTCTTCGTCTTCCTGCACCACCGCGACACCGCAGGTTTGTTCCTTTTCTCTCCGTCTTCATACACTGTTTCTATTGAGTTTTGATTTTTGAATCATTTACATTTTAGAGGAATTATGCTGAGTTTTGTTTGTTTGGAATTATCTGTTAATGTTTGTTTGAGTTCTATGTGTTTTTTGTATGCTTAGGTTGTGTTTGATAGTAGTAACAGAAATTATCCATTAAAATTCAGAATCACTGATTTGGTATCACTACTATAATGCTATTGAGCTACTGGGAGTTGAGACTTGAGAAAATTTAATTATATTATGCTCTGAACAGAATCATTTTAGTGTTTGGTAGGAAAAATAGAGTAAAATTAAGAACTCACCCTGCTGTGGTGCTATGGCCAGGAATAAAAACCGTGTCATGAAAATTAAGATGCCAACAATATTGCTATAAAAAAAATCCAACTTATAGAGTGGAGAGACATTATTTTTGTTAGGTTATAATATGTATTTTTGAGTTTATAGAAGACAACGATGAAAGATATTTCTAGAAATTGGGTTCTTTAATCTAATAGTTCTGCTAGTGAATAAATATATAGTTTTCCTATTTCAAAATGACTAGAATAGAGATTTTATCTTTCTTTTATAAATAAATAGAGTTTAATTATTATAATTTTATTTGTACAAAACCACATAAATACATTAGTCAGTATTATCGAGGCATGAAAATGAAAATGATATGATATGATATTGAATTTATGATATGATATTTTCTAAAAATTTATGAACTATTGAATTTATAATATGATATTTTCTAAAAATTTAAGGGCTATTTATATTTTTTTAGAGATTGAATGATTCGGTTAGTATGTACAGTTCATATTTAAAATATATATATATATAATATAGACTATTTGATCTTCATGTGTCGAATGTGTGAATATGTCAAATTATTGAGCAGAACTGATCTAATTACTAAATTTTTTAAAATAGTGAAGAATTCACCTGCATGTTGTTGTTGGTAATGTCTTCTCTACTGGTATTGTGATGAATTTGTCTGAAATTGCGTGAATATGCTGCGTTTTATTACTAGTTTTGACAGAAATGCATTATAACGTTATGTGCCTTAATAATTAGGTGTTTTTGTTTAAATTAATTAAGACATGGACAAGACATGGATGAATTCAAACCGATTGTCGAAAGAGTACGAGAAAGGTGTATCAGAATTCGTTAAGTTTACAGTTGCGCACGCCGAAGACCCGAGTCGAATGACGTGTCCTTGCTTGGGTTGCTGTTATGGGGGGTCAGTTGACATCGCATTTACTACAGTTTGGAATTGATAGAAGTTATACATGTTGGAATTTGCATGGTGAGAAAAGTAACGGGAATGTTGAATCGAGGTATAATACGACGTATGCTTCAAACGACGATTGCACAGACACATACGATTATGATCGAGTCGAAGAGATTGCAGAAGCGCATGAAAAAGATCTTGAGGATTATCCGAAAATGTTCGAGATGTTGGTAAGCGATGCAGAGAAACCGTTGTATGATGGTTGTACAAAATTCACAAGTTTGTCTGTGGTGTTAAAGTTGTACAACTTAAAGGCGGACAATGGATGGTCGGATAAAAGTTTCACAGGGTTATTAGCCCTTATGAAAGAAATGCTACCAGAGGATAATGTTCTTCCCAATCGAACGTATGAGGCCAAAAAGATGTTGTCCTCTATTGGCATGAGCTATGATAAGATACATGCCTGTCCAAACGATTGCGTTTTGTTTCGAAACGAGTATGCAGCGTTGAATGAGTGTTCTAAATGCGGTGCCCCTCGATATAAGAAAAAGTTATCTCCGACAAAAGTCTTATGGTATTTTCCTATAATTCTGAGATTTAGACGCATGTATCGTAGTGAAACCGATTCAAGACACTTGACTTGGCATGCAGATGAAAGAATTATTGATGGAAAGTTGCGACATCCGGGAGACTCACCACAGTGGATGAAAGTTGATAATGATCATCCTGAATTTGGAAAAGAAGCAAGAAACCTTCGTTTGTCATTGTCTACTGATGTAATGAACCCGCATGGTATTCAAAGTATCTCGCATAGCACCTGGCCTGTGATTCTTATGATTTATAACCTACCTCTGTGGCTATGTATGAAGCGTAAGTACATGATGTTATCTATGTTAATTTCTGGGCCTAAACAACCAGGGAATGACATAGACGTATACTTGGCACCCTTAATCGAAGATTTAAAGTTTTTGTGGGAGAACGGTGTGGAGGTTTATGATGGGTATAGGAAAGAAAGTTTCAACTTGAGGGCGATGTTGTTTGGAACAATTAATGATTTTCCAGCATACGGAAATCTATCAGGGTACATCAATAAAGGTCAAAAAGCGTGTCCTGTTTGTGAAGATGAAACCGATACGACACGATTGGATCTTTGTTAGAAGAATGTCTTTCTCGGTCATCGTAGATTCTTAAATTCTAATCATCACTACCGTGGGTGGAGAAAAGCATTCAATGGAAAGGCCGAACAACGTACAGCCCCGCCTTTTTTGACAGGTGATCAAATTTTTGAAAAGGTGAAAGATGTGAGTACTCAGTTTGGCAAGCCTTTTGCACATTTACTTGTCAAGGGTGGGTGGAAGAAGAGGTCAATTTTTTTAGAACTTCGATATTGGAAGTCGTTGTATGTAAGACATTTCCTCGATGTTATGCATATTGAAAAAAATGTATTTGACAGCGTTATTGGTAGGTTACTCAATATATAAGGAAAGTCTAAGGATGACCTTAACATAAGGAATGACATGGTAAACATGGGAATGAGAACTGAATTGGGACCCGTGACGAAAGGAAGACGAACATATCTTCCACCTGCTGTTTACACTCTATCTAGAAAGGAGAAGAAAACATTGTGTAAGTTCCTCAGTGAAGTTAAAGTTCCAGAAGGCTACTCATCAGATATTAGAAGACTTGTGTCCATGAAAGACCTCAAGTTAAAGAGTTTAAAGACGCATGATTGCCATGTTATAATGGAACATTTTCTACCAATAGGTATACGCTCTATTCTGCCAGAAAATGTAAGAAGCGCAATAACTAAACTGTGTTTTTTCTTCAGGTCAATTTGCAGTAAGGTGATCGATCCCGCGATCTTACCAACATTGTAAAAAGAGATAGTTGTTACTTTATGTGATCTTGAAATGTATTTCCTCCCTCGTTTTTTAACATAATGGTTCATCTAGTCGTTCATCTTGTGAAAGAGACACAATTGTGCAGACCAGCTTATATGAGATGGATGTACCTTGCTGAACGTTATATGAAAATATTAAAAGGGTACGTGAAAAACAGAAGTCGACCGGAGGGTTGTATTGTCGAACGATACGTTGTTGAAGAAGCGGTTGAGTTTTGTACTGAATATCTGTCAAATGTTCAATCAATTGGACTCCCCAAATCTCATATTGTTGAAAAAAATAAGGAAAAAGGCTAATTGGAAATAAAGTTGTGACAATATCAATGGTCGAGCGGGATCAAGTGCATTTGTATGTTCTGCACAATGAGATTGAGGTTGAGCCGTATGTTGAAATGCACAAGGTTGTTCTCCGAGGTTTAAATCCAAATAGAAATGAGAATTGGATAGTACGAGAGAACAATCGAAGTTTCATACCGTGGTTGAGGGAACATATTTATTCAAAGTATCGTTCAAATCCTGCTTCAGTAACAGAAAGGTTGAGATGTTTAGCATATGGTCCAAGTATAGTTATGTTATCTTATAGCGCATACACAATTAATGGATACACATTTTATACAAAAGAACAGGATGATAAAAGTACTATGCAAAATAGTGGTGTTACCTTGGTAGCTGAAGCAATGCACATATTAAGTGTGAATGACTTAAATCTGAAATTTGCAAACTTGTCTTATTTTGGGGTTATCGAGCGCATTTTGGTGTTTGATTACGCGAAGTTTCAGGTTCCTGTATTTGGTTGCAAGTGGGTTGAAAATAATAATGGCATACGAATGGATAAGTCAGGATTTTTGCAAGTGGATCTCAATAGGGTGGGATACAAAGATGAGCCTTTCATTCTAGCCTCTCAAGCTAAACAAGTGTTCTATGTCAATGATCCGACTAGTACAAAATGGTCTATAGTGCTTTTATCTAACAAAATAATTGATGAAAACATTGGAGATCAAGGTGATATTGGTGTTGGCATTGAATCTTGTACAAGAAACAATCAAAATGAGAATGAATCTTGTACTAGAAATGATCATAATGAGGGTATTTGGATCAATCCAACCGTCCGCGTTGTTAAGAGACGCGTAGAACATATTCCTACCAAGAAAAGAAAGAGACGTTAGTGAAAAAGGTAATAGTATATATATTCAATTCCGACAACTTTATTTTTTTTACACAAGTACTAATGTGCTTTATTCAATTTGTACCGATTATTATATATTCAATTTGTATAGTTTTTTTCAATTTGTATTCCGATTGTTACAATACTTGTCATCCGATTTTGGTGCATATTTTCGTTTTGTACATAACTTTTGAACCATGTATCCGTTTGTTGACTTCTTTACATGTAACTATACTATTTTGACGATTACGGAGCTGCTCATGCACTTATCTTTGCATTTCGGGACTGTTTTTTTATCGGTTTTGCTTCTGTCCATAATCAAAAGTCGGGCTTAGGGTCTGAATTTCAGAAAACCGACTTCATTTTTGAGTCCGTGAGGACGTTTTACCATAGCCATGTAAATTTCGTTCAATTCCGACAACTTTCTTTTTTTGACACTTATTCCGATTTCACCGATTTCGATTTCGATTTCCTTGTACATGGTTACTTTGACTTCCATTTGACTTGTATAGATTGTTAACTTATTAATAGTGTACTAATGTGCTTTAGTTTTTTTGATACATGTCAAATGGCTAGTAATCAAGCAAACCGTTGGACGATAAAAAAGATATGATTTGGTTTGAGCTTAAGGTATCATATATGGTTGTTGTTATTATCTTGACGATAATTTGTTTAAATTACTTATACTAACACACTCTATGCGTATGTTTTTTCGCAGAGGTCTTTTAACATACTAGATGAGCGTAAACGCTACATACTTGGTTTGGCCGGAAAAAGATATAGAGGGTGGAAAGCTTTTTTTAACAAACACCTATCTTAAGGATAAAGAAGGAAACTTTCTTGAAGAGGCACCGAGACGTCCAAAAAAATATGAGCTCTTCATTAAAGAAGAAGATTGGGTTGAGTTTGTAAATCAAAGAGATGAAGCTTTCCGGAAAAGGAGTGCCACAAATAGGGCGAGAGCATCAAAACCCGCGTATCCATACAAAAAAGGGCGTTTGGGATATGCACGCTTAGAGGAAAAAATTGTAAGTAAATAGAAATGCTACGTTCTTATTAATTGTCTAAATGTGTTGTAATTGACGATTTTATCATTTGTGTCAATGCATAGTTAGAGGAGACGAAAAGTGAGGAAACCTCACTTCCAGTACATGTGTTGTGGAAGGAAGCTCGTGTGGGCAAGAATTGAGCTATTGATCCCGATGTTCAAAAAGTTTATGATGAATGTGTAAGTATAACACTGTCTTTAATTAAATCAAATGTTTATTAATATATAATTGATTTTTTATCTCCACTAATAATTTTTGAAATGTAAATGAATACAGGAGACCATGTCGCAATCGCTATCCACCGGTGAGGACCAGGATAATAGGAGCGTACTTAGTAGAGCACTAGATGTTCCTGAGTATCCCGGTCGGGTGAGGGGTAAAGGTCATGGTTTGAATCCAACCTCTTTCTATAAGAAATCTAGGAGAAGAAATCCTACCAATGAAGAAGTGTTGCAAAAATTGAAGGAATTACAAGCACAAGTCTCTGAATTGCAAAGAGATAAAGAGATGTATATGAGAGAAAAGTACAATACTTCATCGGTGAAAGAAACTAGTGATAAAGCTAGTATCAACTGTCAAAGAAAATTTCCCGAGGTAACTATAAATTATTTTTTCTTACAATTTTTCTATTTTATTAATGATAATGACTCTATATTTATTATTGGTTTAGGGCATTTCATCTTGCCAACTATACTTATCGTCACCGGATTACCGCCTAGTTGGCCAGGGAAAAGTGCACAACACTTTAGGAGATTTACTTCACCATAGACCGCTCCCGGATGGACACCTGAAAGTATCAGTTGATGTTGTATTAGATCATGATGTGTGTAGCAACCTAAAACCTAAAACCTATAGGAGCATAGTATTCACCATTCAAGTTATCCCCAGCAGAGTCGCCAGCTGTAGCAACCTGCCCTAAAAATTAAAGATTAGAGTCGCCACCTATTCTACCAAGGCGAATAGGAAACCTCGCGCAGTTAAGAGATCAGGGTAAGATACTATATTCAGGTCGAGGGAAGGTGTTAGGCACCCTCAACCCTTTCCTAAAGGCTAACATTCAAAGATAAAGATTTATGGCAAGGTTTATAAAGAAAGGTGACAGAGAGTAGTAAGAGTTAAAAGCTAATTATTTGAACATGATTAGAGTTTGGAAGAGGGGGACTCGCCTTGCTGCCAAGTGCCTACGTACCTCCTTAGGGAGGATCAGAGTCTACGTAGTTCGGGCACAGGATTGTACGCCTTAGAGTTGAATTGAATGTATTTGAATTTGTTTTGAAATGCGAATGTTCGAAGGTATCTTGAATTACCTTATCGTAGTTGTGAACATTGCAATGTTTGAAGGGATGAAAATCCGTAGTATTGTGGTTTAGTGTTTAGATGTGTTTTAAGATTTGGGCGTACAACCCTGATTTTAATATGTTACCGTTAGTTGCGATGATCAATAGGTTTGATCACCATAGTTAACGGATTGAATGAAGGATTGCTAACCATTCTGATCGATAGATTCGATTATCACGAATAACAAATAAGTGTATTTTAAATTAGATTGTTTGAATTGAGGGTAGTTTGGGAATTAAATTATTTTGTTATTAATCATCGCAATCAATGGAGTTGATTAAAACGATTAATAAATTAGTGAAGGATTGTTAACTGTCCTAATCGATTGATTCGATTATAACTATTAACAAATTAATTGTATTTTAAATAGATGGAAATAAATAGCCCAAAATAAATAAACTAAGATCATAGAAGGATTTATTTTGGACTCAGACCCAAATTAACACTAACCTTAATCCCATTTTCTTAATTAAAACTTTATAAAAACAAAACTCAGGAGGGGTCTTTTACATGTTTCTCACGCAGCATGTATATATATATATACATATTTTTTTCTAATATAATAATAATAACCCAAAGAAAATGAATGAAGACTTTTCAAATTATCATGGCAACCAATCTAAACGTGACACCCAACATGAAATTAAAATAAATAAAAGCAAAGCTAATTATGATAAGATCAAATGTTAAACCCCTTTTCTGTTTCTTCCTCATTCCTTCGTTCTTCTTTTTTTTTTTTTTGAAGGCAAGAGACTAATATTATAAAACAACCACCAACCGGTTCAACAAATACAAGACCAAAACCAAAGAAAATTACAAGCCGATTGCAACTATTAAGATAAGTAAAACAATGGGTTATTGCTAAACTCATAGAAATTACAATAGGAATGAGTAATTTTCCCTATAAAAGACCACCTCCACATTAATGCCTTAACACTCCATACCACATCCCTCGAGTTCCAAGAAGCATTGTTGAAAACTATATCGTTCCTTCGAAGCCACAAACTCCAAATAATAGCCAACCAAATAATTCCCTCCTTTCCCTTTTTGACTTTCTTTTTCCGGCAAAAAGAACTCCAATGACAAAACCCCTCCTTAAAATTCGTAAAACTTTGATAGTTCATTCCTACCCAATCCGACATCTCCCTCCAAACAATAACGGAATTCCGACAAGAAAAGAAGGAGTGTAATAATGTTTCATGACAATCACCACAAAAAGCACAATCTAAATTCGAAGTAGAATTGAGAATACCTTTCCGAAAAAGAGAATCTTTCGTCGGGAGCTTATTGAGAAAACACCTCCAACCAAAGGCCTTCACTTTTACCGGAGCCTCCATCTTCCATATGTCGCTAAAATCCTTATGAAAGCGGTCATCCGGGCCAAGAGGAATATGCTGCAAATTCAACCTATTATAACAAGAAGAGACGGCGAAGAAGCCATCCACACCATGCTGCCACTTAGCCGTGTCGGGGCTGTCCGGCCGCAAAACCGGAGCACTTTCCAACAGCATACTAAGGCGGTTGACATCATCACTAATTTGCATCGAAGCGGTTGCCGGAATACCGAAGTCCCCCCAAATCCAACTACCTTCTCTCCAACCTCCCATAGCACCAATTGAGGCGTTTTGCAAAAGAGAAACATTAAAAAGATCCGGAAAGAGGTTCTTCAAAATTCCTCCATTCAACCAATTACCATGCCAAAAGGATGTATAAAAACCGTGCCCAACCTAAAAAATAAAATTGTTAGTAAAAAAATCAATAGGTAGCTTGTTCCCCACCGAAGCTAAATCCGCCCACCACACCGATGAAGTTTTTGTGGTCACTCTATTATTTAACCCACCGGTTACCCTTAACTTCACATCCTCATACCGCGCCTTTAAAACCCGAAACCACATCTCGTTAGAAGCTCCAAAAATTCTCCAATTCCACTTCATTAGGAGCGCTTTGTTAAACTCCTCCAACCTTCTAAAACCAAGCCCCCCTTTATCTTTCGGAAGACATAAATCATTCCAACTCACCCAATGCATCTTCCTTTTCTCCTCCGATCCTCCCCACAAAAAATTACTTTGCAATTTATTCAATTCCCCAATCACTTTCAACGGAGCTTTGTAAAAAGATAAAGTAAATATGGACAAACTACTCAACACCGATTTAATAAGCGTGATCCTCCCTCCCAAACTAATCCACCGGCCTTTCCACGAATTCAACCTCCTCTTAACACTATCCAAAAGAGGTTTCCAAAAGGAGACCCTCCTAGGGTTAGAACCTATAAAAATCCCGAGGAATTTAAACTTTTTGTCCTCCGTCCTACAAGAAAGGAAATTAGTAGCAACTCCCATAAAGTGAGAATTAATATTCACCCCAATTAACTTACTCTTATGATAGTTAATTTCCAATCCCGACACCATTTCAAAACCCCTCAACACCGATTTTATGGCCCATAAATGCTTCCAACTCCCATCACCAATTAACAAGGTGTCATCCGCAAATTGTAGCAAGTCTATAAAGCATCTACCGTTCACATTAATCCCAACATAATCACCATTATCCACCGCTCTTCCCACCAAAGCCCTTAAACCTTCCGCTACTATAACGAAAAGAAAAGGAGAAACCGGATCTCCTTGACGAATTCCTCTTTCCACTTCGAACTCCTTGGTTGGACTTCCGTTAACAAGAACCGACATTTTACTCGTGAAAACAACCGCCTCCATCCAAGACATCCACACTTTTCCAAACCCCATTCGCGTCATCATATACCTAAGAAAATTCCAACTCACTTTATCATACGCCTTTTCAAAATCTACCTTAAAGAGAAGGCACTCCTTTTCTTCTTTACTAGCATAGTCCACCACCTCATTAGCAATAAGCACATCGTCGATCATTTGTCTCCCCGGGACAAAAGCATTTTGACAATTGGAGATAATCGAAGGTAGAACTTTTTTAATTCTACAAGCCAAAATCTTCGCAATAATCTTGTAGATGCACCCCACAAGGCAAATGGGACGATAATCATCAAGGCTTAACGGATTGTCATTCTTCGGGATTAAAGAAAGGAACGATGAAGTAATGCTTTTGGAAAGGACCGCCCCCGAATAAAAATCATTAAAACATGATTGAAGATCCTCTTTCAAAAAAGACCAACCCTTCTTAAAAAAGAGAAGAGAAAACCCATCCGGACCCATGCTTTTAGAACCATCACAACTCCAAACCGCCTCTTTTATCTCCTCAATCTCAAAGGGAACCTCAAGAGTTAGACTTTCAACCATACTCAAAGAATTAAAATCAATACCATCCAATAATGGTCTTCTAGGATGCTCCTCCTTAAATTTAGCTTCAAAATGGTCCCTCACAACCTCCTTCACTTCTTTAACCGAGTTCACAACCCCATCTCTAGAATTTAAAGAGCTAATATGATTTCTCCGCCTCCTTTCTTTCATGGTTTTATGGAAGAAACGACTATTGGAATCCCCATCATTAATCCACTTTAACCTTGCTTTTTGTATGAGCATGTTCTCCTTCAACTTAAGATTAAACCAAATACTCTTTGAAGCTTTAATCTTATTTAAATGCATCTCCTCCTCCCAATACTCCCTATCATCACTATCATTCAAGACTCTAACCCCCTCCTCTACTTCCAAATCAATTTTCCCAAAGACATTTTTTTCCCACCATTTCAATCTATCTTTTAACAAACGAAGCTTCTCTTTCAAAACAAAGTCTCCTCTCCCTTGCACTTCTATGTTTTTCCACTCTTCCTCAACAAACGAAAAGAACGATTTATGACTAAACCATTCATTATTAAACTTGAAAGGTTTAGGGCCCCAATCCTCCTTATCCACCATCAACCAAACCGGACAATGATCGGAAACATCCCTCGATCCAATCCATTGACCCACCACACCCCACTTGGCCACAATATTATCGGAAACAAGAAATCTATCAATTCTACTTTTAGATTTACCATCCCCACTAAACCATGTGAACTTCTTCCCTTTGCAAGGAACATCAACCAAACCGCTATCAACAATAAAATCAGAGAATTCTTCGCGCTCCACGTTGCCACTTCTAAAGGAAATCCCAAATCTCTCGCTCCTTTTCTTCACGGCATTAAAGTCCCCAGCAATTATCCACTCACCATCTTGGTTAGAACTTTTCAATTCCAATAAACGGGTCCAAAGTTGAAGTTTTAAAGACAGGGAACAAGGAGAATAGACGTTCACAATGTAATACACATCTCCCTTCCAAATCACTTTCGCACCAAGGTACCCCGAACCCCGAAAACCATACACAGCCGAAACTGTATTTGAATTCCACATCGACAACAGCCCCCCTGACATACCCTCCGAGCCGGAGAAAGAATAATCAACTCCATTCAAACCCCACAAACTATCAACAACAGAATCAGAAATAACGGTCATTTTAGTTTCTTGAATCATAAAAAAATCAGCCCTGCCAGAAGAAATCAGCTTCCTAATTCTTTTTCTCTTAACCAAACTACCACCTCCCCTAATATTATAACTCCCAACAATCATTTAAAACAATTTAAAGTCGCCTTCTTACCTTCCATCCCTATTTGTTCATTAGCACTACAGTCTGAGATGCTTCTCCGATTTTCCTTCAAGCCATTTCCATGGACCACTCCCAGCTTTAAAATAGCTTCTTCCAATTTTGCATCACTAGAGAGCCCAAAATTTGACAGTGTCCTTCCGTTGCACCTCATAATATCAGAATCTCCTGGGGTATTGCTAGAGAATCTGCGACCTTCAGCTCCTCCGATACTAGATTCTGAGACCGTGGAAAACCTTGAAGAGGTATGAATTGTGTTGGGCCTTCTATTTCCTCTTCCACTCCATTGGCCAAAAAAACGTCCTTTTTGGTTTTAAGTTTAATGGGCTGTTTTCGTTTGCCCTTTGGCCTACCCGCTAAGGAAAGAGAAAAAATAGAAACTTTTTTCTTTTTCCTGTATTTACTCGATAATAAATCCCCTGCGCCAGAAATAAAAGGTGTGGCCCCACTAAGACTATGGTGAGTAACGTTAAAATCCTTTGACAATGGCAATCCTGATACTGTACGGTCAGACGACGCTTCAGAATTTTTGGAGCAAGTACCCAAAAAGTTACGTACAATACAAATCTTCCCCAAAACTCTTTTTCAATATTCAATGAAACAGCAATGTAATTTAAAGAAAGATACTTACTTGAAGGCGGTGAATCAGAAGACGACGGAAGGCGTTCGTCGGAAGGGAACTCGCGACGGTCGCACGGCTGAGATCAGCGCCGGACAGGGTTGTTCGCGGTATTCCTATGGTGGCCGGTCGGGCGAGATACGTAGGGTCGCAGTTGTTCTTGCGAATCCGGTGGTGGGCTGAGTTATCGGAGTGAGGCGTTTGCGTTTCGTGTTGAAGGCTGATGGTTGTGTGAATTCGGAGGCGGAGCTGTTCGATTTGCGGGGAGCAGCGTCAGATCCGATTGAAACGGTAACGTCAATGGATTTGAGAGGGTTCTTTCGATTCCGCCCCCCTTTGGATTCTCGACAATAATAACCTGCAAACATAAAATTAACAGCAACAACTTTCTCTTTATTTTCTATTTTTGAATCTCATTGTTTCCTTTAAGAAAGGATTTTAATGAAAATTGTGTTATTATAATTTGATCTCTGAATTTGTTTGCGGAAAAGTGTAACATATTGTTGTTCGATGCAAATCGATTTGATTAAGGTTTTGGAACTGTAGAATTTATGACAGTGAATTGGATCTAGTGAAGGTTAGGACTTGATGTCATTGTTTGGGTTTACATTACTAGGTTAGTGATAGGAAAACAAATGTAAGTATATGAATAAAAGGTTTACTATACGTAAAATATTGGTTAAAAAGAACGGTGACGGAATTGTTAGTTTTTTTGGAAAAGGACTAGAAATTGTTACCGTGAATGGTAAAAAGGAATGGGAGAGATTATGGAAGCATGGGAGGATGGTTTAGATTAGTGGAAGTTTGTACGTGAAAGCCGAGTAAACAAGAAAGTGTAATAGGGTTAGAAAAGTTAGTGCCTGGCCTCCCCTTGTCTGCACAGAAAATGTGTTATTTATATTAGTCAAAACTAGGGTTTTCTACACCTAACGGGCCTATTGCCCAATTAATTTAATTATATAAAAAACTATAAAAAATCCTAATTATAATAATATTTAAATTAGTACTAATCCTAATAATAACACTAATAATCCCTAATGGCAATTCTACTAATAATATTAACAATAATTGATTAGTAAAATTAATAATATTAATACTAATAATTAGTAATAATAAAATTAATAAAAACAAATGTTAGTAAAAGAACTATAACCCCAAAAATGATAAAACCCTTGTCCTAATTGGGTCCAAATACTTGGGTCCCAAAATACCTGTTATCTGCACCTCTATTCCGATTTATAGGAGAATGAGTTTAACAATAAGAATGTTAAATCTCATGATCCTTAATTTAGTTCCCTTGATAAATTACTTTACCGCAAATGATTGGGCAAATTTTGGGGTATGACAATGTGGTGCTACCGGTACCTGACATGATCTCAGAGACAACATTGGTGCGAGATGCAATAGGGTCATTTGTTGCATGGCCCTCGGAGCTCATTTTCATTGGTGATGGGGTATGTTGAAAACAATTATGAATCATTTAGTTTTCGAATGTCAATTCTGAACCGTAACGATAATTAATTTTTACATGATAATTTTAGACTGCTCCTACAAAACTCGCAATTAAGGGTAAAGGGATTTTGCAGGAGGACGAGTCTGTTGCATCACTAAAAGAGGTACATTTAAAGTGTTAATATATGATCTGAATCTAAAACTGCATGATTTTATAATTTACCTAAGTTATATGATTTTTAGTTATCTGCTCGGGGGTCATAACAAGTGACGCAGCAAGTTCGTAGCGTACCACCCAAGGAAAAGGGTCCTCCGAAGCCAGGGAAAAAAGAGGTGCTTTTGTGCTTCGATACCGACAGACGCTCGAAACACTTGTTGACATGTCAGATTTGATGACAGGTGCTTTCCGTGAAATTAATATGGATGAAGCTGTCTTTGGTATTGAATTCCTCGAAAATGTTGCACTAGATGACATGCATGAGATTTTTACGCATGACCAATTAGGCGTCGGTAATATTCACTCATACATCTGGTAATCCGATGAATATATTATTTAATTAGTTGAACAATTTATTTACACATTTCAATAAAAATAATCTAATGCTTTTTATGTTTTTATTTAAGGTTGTTGTATGACAAAGTGTTGCGCGGGACTGAATTGTCAAACAAATTCCATTTCGTGTCTTCCGCCCATTGCAGCGGACAGACAATTGCTACGGAACCGGAATCAGTTAGACAACGCTTAGTCGATAGATTCCTAACCACCGACAATTCAGAAAGCCTATTTCTTTGGGTGTATATTACCCGACCAGTAGGGTTAGTTTCTCATTTTTGGTTCATCTAATCTTTGTTTCTTTTGGGTAGCAATATTTTCATATAAACTTTTGTTTTAATTTATAGAGCACACTGGTTGTTGCTTGCTATCAACCCTATAAAAGAAGTGGTATATTTTCTGAATTTGGTAGATGGTGAGTGGACCAATTATCCTGCTATGAAGTCAATGATTGATACGTAAGTGAGATTGTTCTAAATATTCGTGTATATTTATATATTTAATTATTTGTGAGATTGATCTAAATATATGCTTTTATATTTTTTTTAGATCAATACAAGTGTTCCGAAGTCAAAGAGACGCACAGGTATCCCGAACTAAATCAAACAACATTAGTTGGATCAAAGTGCAGGTACATTAATTTTCACAATTTTTCTTATAATAGTTATGCTACTTGATAAAACAAGACAACTATAAAATCTTATTTGTTTTTCTATGTAGTGTCCGCAACAGCGAAATAGTTATGATTGCAGATACTTTGTTTTGAGGTTTTTGAAAGAAATCCTTCAAGCGAATCAATTAGAGATTCCAATCACGGTATGGATTTATAACTTAAGATAATTTCTTATAATTTATTACATTTAACTAAATCATTCATATTATGTTTTTGTTATGTAGTACTTTGATGACTTATATGCTGCTTCTTACACGAGACTTAAGTTGGAAGAAATCAAAGAGGAATTGTGTCAATTTTATATTCAACAACTATTCATATAGGTATGAATACATTATTGTGTGAAAAGTTTTATGAATACATTACTGTGTGACAAATTTTGATAATGACTTTGTGTTTGGGTTTCTTTGGTGGATGTTGGTTCATTTTGCTTAATATTAGTTGACGATGATGACGTTGTTATATGAATCAAGTTTGTTTTTGTTGTTGTTAAGTGGTGCTGATAGTTTGATTTGAGATTGATTGATGACACATTACATTGGTGGATTGAGTTGCAAATCACATGAAATTGTTGCTAATAATATTGTTGATGTTACTGAATGACAATTTATTTTCTTGGAAAATTTGAAGTATAGAAGTTGGAGCCTTTAATTGTGTTTGAGCAAAGTTAGTTTAATTGACCGTGTTGTTCTGTTCATACTTTGCAGGACCAGGACCGTGCGCTCGTCGGATTTTTTACATTTCGGGCTTATATTCTGATTTAGTTATTGTTAGAGATGAGTTAGTTATATGTATCTGATTTAGTTTGTTTGAGATGAGTTAGTTACATGTGAATTGAACTATAATGGTGTATATATATTATTTTGGATTATAATGGTATTATATTGGTATATAATGTCCTACCTATGGTTGAAAATATTACAGGTCGAAAATAAATATAGGTTGAAAATATTACAGGTTAAAAATATATTACAGGTCGAAAATATTACAGGTTGAAAATAAATATAAATTACAAGTCGAACTGGGAGGCTTAAATTACAGGTTGCACTTTAAAATACTGCGTTTAGCAACGGCAGCGCTTTCAAAAGCGCTCTTAAAGGCCTACCTACGAAAGCGCTTTATAACTAAAAGCGCTGCCTAAGATAAAAAAAAAAGCATAAAAGATAAAAAAGCGCAAGCTACAAAAGCGCTTTCTGGAAAAGCGCTGCTATAAGGGATGCTACGAAAGCGCTTTTCTGGATAAAAGCGCTGCTGTAGGGGAGGCTACGAGAGCGTTTTTCTAGAAAAAGCGCTGGTATAGGGGAGGCTATGAGAGCGCTTTTCCCATAAAAGCGCTGCCATAGGGGAGGTTACGAGAGCGCTTTTGGCGTTTCAAAAGCGCTGTCGTTACCTACGGCAGCGCTGGCTTTGGCAGCGCTTTAAAGCGTTATAAAAGACCAAAATAAGCGCTGTCATAGCCCTTGCACGACGTAGTGCAAAAAAATTTAAATTTCAAGTGTGAAAGTTGTGCAAAGTGGCACATCAACTAGGAATGGAGGAAATATTCGGTTTATAAGAGAAGTGACCCATACCCCCATTACCTTAGGCTATGCTTGCGAGTTTGAAGGGGAGGGGAAGACTTCCGAAAACGAAAATTTAAAAAATTATAGGAAAATATTTTACATTTTTTGAAAAAAATGATTTTGTTTAGAATGATAAATGAGTCATTATCATTACTATATTTTTAATTTTTAGAATATTGTACAACCTAAAAGATATTTGGAAAATTTATTTAAGCCCTCCAAAACCCTCATTCAATATAATTTTTAAGTTATCCTATTTTAGGGAATTTTTGGTGTATAAATAAAATCAAACTCTCCAAGACCCTCTTACTTAAAATCTTTCTATTATTTTTATCCAATCCTTCTTATTTTCCAAAGCCCTCCCCTCCCTTCCCCTCCAAACTCGCAAACAAAACCTTAAAATTTTGGATATATATGAGATATCAGAATCTCTGATGACCATTAATATTTAATCCATTGACATTTCCGAACCTTGCTCCCCAAATTTCCATAACAATTTCTTTTGATAATGTTTCTTATTGGTATTAAATTTGTTCATATCTGTTTTTTTTTTAATGAAGTATTATAGTGATTAGACTCACAAACTTTTTGGTGTGAAGAAGTGAAAACCTATGAGTTTAAATCTAGACTCTTGCACATGCTCTTCCACCTACCTATTGAGTAGACTCTAACATGTGATATCGATATTTAAGCATTCATAAAAAAATTGTTTGATCTTTGAATGTGAAACGCTGTCACAATAATATCTAAATAAATATTTTGCTAGTTATTTTAACCATTAAATATATTTTTAGTTAAATTTTTTCTTAAACCTCATAGATAAATGAAAAGAGAGTACAAAAGAGGATACGGGATCAAACCAAAACCCTATCCAAGGAGAAAGGAATATATTTTTTAGTTAATTAATTTAATCCTTAAATATTTATTTATTGAAATATATAGTTTATAAAATTACTAATAGAAAATATACTTGAAGATGCATATACAATTTCAATCCATATTCAAAAACTATAATGAAACTCCTCATAATGTAACACCTACCTATTTAAACATTAGAAACATAACATGTTATAGGACCCTTTTATTTTATTCCACAAAAGTAGCAACATTGAACTTATAGACAATAATTGTAGTCTGGTGAGAAAACTAAAAATAGATGATAATGTTAATGGCTAATAATGTGTATGAGCTATGAAGTAGATCATTGAGCAAGGAAAGATTGGTCCAAAAGATTAGATGGTTTCATTGAAAGGATAATGTGTAAGGTAGGTCTCAAATAAATTAAGAGTGACAAAATAAAATAAAAGCATCACATGAACTACAAAACCAAATCTAATTAATGCAATTAATATATATATATATATATATATATATATATATATATATATATATATATATATATATATATATATATATATATATATATATATATATATATATATATATATATATATATATATATATATATATATATATATATATATAGAGTCTACCTTTTTCATTACAAAACTGTGACTAATGTCATTATCTCAATCTCAAGAATCACAAAAAAACAAAGAGTGAGAGAAAAGCTTCAAGATAATGGTTTTTCTATTAGTACTCCTAAGCATCACAAAATGGTTATGCTACCATATTATTAAGTCATGTTATCAAACTGCAAAGAAAATGAGAACTTATAGTTTTAATTTCTTTGATCTTTCATCTAAACCACTTCATCAACCTTCATCTTTTCCTACTATCATGAACTGTGATAATTTAAAGGATAGAAAATCACAAACACTTGTTTGTGACATTCATAGTATCCTATTAAGGAACCATTCTTTCTTTCCTTATTTCATGCTAGTTGCCTTTGAAGGTGGTAGCATTTTTAGAGCTTTTGTTCTACTATGTTCATGTCCTATACTATGGTTTTTGAGCTATGAACGTAAGCTTAAAGTCATGATTTTCATCACTTTTTGTGGACTTAAAATAAACGACATGGAAATGGTTGCTAGGGTTGTTTTACCAAAGTTTTACATGGAGAATATTAATCTTAAGGCTTATGAGGTTTTGGTTTCGGTAGGGTGTAGAGTTTTTTTCACATGTGTGCCTAAGGTTATGGTGGAAGGGTTTGTTAAGGAATATTTGAATGGTGATGATGTTGTTGCTACGGAGTTGGATAGTTTAGGATGTTATTTTACTGGTTTGGTTGGTAAGGATGGTTTGATTGTTAAGGATTGGGCTGTCATGGATTATTTTGGAGATAGAAGGCCTGATTTGGGGATTGGAAGTTCATGTGTTAATGATCATCATTTTATCTCTTGTTGTAAGGTAAATCTCAAGCTATAGCTCTTTCTTTTTGCTAATTTGATTTGAGAATTATAGAAGTTTCTAAATTGAGTTATTTGTAAATATTAAGTTTATAATTTTTTTCTTAAGAAATAGTGATAATTTGACTCATATCTCATACATATCCGCTTAAAATAATATATAGGGTGGACATAGACACCAAAAATTACTAGTTAATATAAGTGGAAATAAATACAGATATGATATTCTAGTACCCATTTGTCTCGTATTTACACAGTATATTTATATATTTAAACTTAAATTATTATATAAAAATATATGTATATATTAATTTTTAAAAAAACACCACTATTAAATTATTATGCATTTTAATATAAATGTTTATTTATTTTACAGTTTTAAATATAATTTTGAAAATTTTCTTTATGTTAAAAATTTAAAATGATATAATATTTACATTTACAAACTTTTACTAAAAATGCGGATAATAATACACATATAAATATTTCGATACGTATAAAATATAAATACAAATGCAAATGCAAACATTGATGTCCATATGTGTTTGAGCTCTAATACAAAAATTATTTTAAAATGCGAATAGGAGAAGACGTACATGATATTTTTGTCACAAAAAATAAATTGATTCCCACTAACAAATTTAATTAGGGTTTTAGTTTCATATTTTAACTGATTTATAAAGTATTAAATTCCAATAGTTTTAGTTTTAAAAATACTTACATTGTGTTTTTTATTTCACCACCAGTATCTAGATTATTTAACTGATTAATCTATTTTAAATGTCAGTTCTGACATCGAGTATTAATTGTGAAACTTAATACATTATCCAAATTTTTATGTAATTTTAAAGTAAAAATTTAAATTAGAGGTAGGCAATCGTAATCAAACCGGAGGACCTATTATAATTAATGGAGGACCTATTCTAATTTTTAAAAAGAGCTAAATTAAAAAAAATACAATTTTTAAAATTAATATTTTACATTTGTTTAAAAAAATCAATATCACTATAAAATGATAGATACTTGAAAATAAATTATAATTTTACATCTGTTTCAAAACAACAGATGTAAAATCTATTACTTTTGTTATTAAAAAAAAGATATTCGGGCTCCTAAAATTTGAGAACTGTGTTGGAACACAAATTGCATCTTTTAACGCAAAAATATAAATAAAATAAAATTTTTTAAATTTAAAATAAATAGATTAATTTCATATAAAAGAAAAAATAAAAAGATCAATGTAATTAAATCTGGATAATATTCAAAATAAATATATCATATACGTTAGTGTAGTATTAAGTAAATATTTAATTAACAAAATTGTAAGATTTCATATACTTTAGAGAAGAAATAATAGCTTAGTACTCAACTAATAGTTTATTCCCCATTTGTTATTGACAACTATAGGTTCCTATGTTGATGTTTGCCATATTGATTATAATTGATACCATATAACAACTATTAAACTACGTTATTACAATAAATTGTACACCTATAATTTCATTTTCCTATTAATTATTCCATCTTCTTCTTTATTAAGAAATTAATTATTCCATCTTCTTCTTTTTCTTTTTAAAGAAATTAATTATTCCCTCTTAATTCTCATCTAACTCCATCAATTATGATAATGACAGGAAGCTTATGTGGTGAGCAATGAAATAAGTCCAAACACAATCATGCCAAGAGAAAAATATCCAAAGCCATTAATATTCCATGATGGAAGACTAGCATTTTTCCCTACACCTTCATCAACTCTCTACATGTTCATGTGGCTTCCATTTGGAATTCCATTATCAATATATAGATTGTTTCTTGGTACAATTGTTTACTACAAATATGGACTTGCATTAGTTTCATTTAGTGGCATTTTAATAAATCTCAAAGGCTATAATATTAGTAACACTACAAAAAGTGTTACTAATAAAGGTGTTCTCTATGTTTGCACACATAGGACATTGTTAGATCCTGTTTTTCTTAGCATGAGTTTGAGAAAGCCTTTGACTACAGTAACTTATAGCTTAAGTAAAGTCTCAGAGATTATGTCTCCTATTAAGACAATGAGTTTGACAAGGGATAGAGAAAGAGATAGAGAAACAATGCAAAGGTTACTTAGTGAAGGTGACTTGGTGGTTTGTCCTGAAGGAACAACTTGTAGGGAGCCTTATTTGTTAAGGTTTAGTTCACTTTTTGCTGAACTTGCTGATGAGATTGTGCCTGTGGCTATGAGTGCTAATGTGAGTTTGTTTTATGGGACTACAGCTAGTGGATTCAAATGGTTGGACTCTTTTCTCTTTTTGATGAATCCATGGCCTTGTTATCATATTGAAGTGCTTGAAAAGGTTCCAAAAGAGTTCACTTGTGCTGGTGGAAAGTCTCCTTATGAAGTGGCTAATTATATACAAAGAGAGTTGGGGGAGACTTTGGGATTTGAGTGTACTAATATTACAAGGAAGGATAAGTATATGATGTTAGCTGGTAATGAAGGTGTTGTTAAAGAAAAGAAGTGAAAAATATGATGTTTGAAGTTTTATATTCAAGGTGTATGATTATGTTCCACTAGAAAGGTGAAAGAAAAAGACTATTCTTATACCAATCGTTAGTTGGTTCAGTGGTGATTGGCGCTGGACTTGGTAGGGAGAACCACGGTTCGATCCCCCGCAACTGCGATTGGGAGGGGGATGGAACCACTTGATGTCAGAACTCGCCCCCGAACAGAATTAAACCGGTGGTATACAAGTAAAATATTGTTGGATGTATGTGTATAATTGATGTTTATTACATTTTATTTCGAGGAATGATATATCAAATTTGAAAGTTCAAATTGATACTTAATCATAGTACTATTACTTAATTATCTAAATCATGACATTAAAATGAGTTGATTTCTCACTTCCTCTTGAGTGCCTTTGTTTTGTGAACACTCTTGTGAGGATGACTTGATTTTTATATATATTTTCTTTTTTATGTTTTTAAATAGTATTTTAAATATCAAACACGTGTACAAACCACCTTCCTCATGTTGACTACCTTATTATCTGACGCTTGTCTAGTGACTGAAATTGATATTATCTTTAACTGAATTTAGTTATTTTTCAAAGGGACTTTATGTGGTAGAGATGACTTGCTAGCACAACAATTATTAGACGCAGTGTGTGGAGAAGGTTATGATGTATCTAGAGATCTCTTATATGCAATCACTCTAGTTGTTAACTTATTGCTGGGAGGGAGATGTCTGGTGAGTTTGGCAGAGCTTGTTGCCTTCGCACTCTTAACGCCATTATTAAAACCTGATGATGGGATACAACAATTTGTGGTGGGTTTTATTTGGAGGCACTTGGTATCCAAGGATGCAATCAAAGGGGCAGGTAGAGATATGACATGATATCTTAATGACTTCTAGTTTGGGGTCAGTGTCTCAGATGTTTTTGAGGTCATTTTGGATAGTGTTAACATGGTGTTGAGCAAGCGACATGGACATGGATTTTTGGCTATGCTCACGAAAAATTTCACAAATGCTTTTAACCTGCTAGATCGAGCAAGCCTACTAAAAGAGGTGAGGGTGAAATGCCCATCTATTTTCTTATGGGTTGAGTTTCTCTATGATTAGGCAGTAAGGTTATACCTTGGGAATGATCATATTATTTTATTCACTAGAGTGAAACAAAGTGACATGTTAGATCCGCTCCTTTTTCTCTTGTTTTAAACCCATTTATTCATCATATTAGCGACAACTATAAACTTCTTCTTCATGCCTAGTATCTTGATGAAGGGATCAACACAGGGGATTCAAAAAAGGTGGTTAAAACCCTTGACATAATTCAGGAGACTAGTCAAAGACTAGGTCTCAATTTGAATATTCGTAAAACTGAGATCTTTTAACCTTCGTGCCATGGTAGTAAATGTAACACTCGGAATTTAATTATTTATTTAATTAAATTGTATAAGGAAATTATTTGTTGGAATTATTCGAAGTTAGAATTATTGGCATTATTATAAGAGGCGTAATTGGAATTATGCGTTGTGTTGGGCGGATAAATTAATGATCGAGAAATTAGTCGGTTTAATCGGAGAATAATATTAGAGATAATATTACTATAATGGACTATTATTAATCTAAGTTGATTTAAGCCGTAGAGAATGATATTGAATATGTTGAGTTGGTGGTTCGGGCGATTTATTTTATAGTCGGTAGTTAGTCAGTTTGGTGGAGAGAAATAATAATAGAATTAATATTATGGATTATGAGAGTGTTTTATTTAAGTGGGCTTAGACGTTGCGTTGGTGATAGTAATCATGGGGGTGTTAATTAGTAAGCCCAAATGAAGATTATAAGTATAATAAAATAAAGGAAATAAGAAGAGAAGTTAGGTCTCAATAGACGTGGAGAAAGAAGAAAAGTTGGAGAAAGAGGAGAGGTGAATAAGAGAGCCATGGCAGAAGAGAAAAGTTAGAGGAAGTCCAATTTTCGCAGCAAGTTTCTGCAGTGAGACACCTTAGTAAAATGGACGTTTCTCCCAATCCAATCGTTGGATCGTCGTGGTTCCTGGACAAAATGTTCCAGGCTCGTAGAGGTAACTTCTGACCGGAGCGATTTTCATTTTGATGATTTTAAGTCCGTCTGACAAAGCGATTTCCGAACAGGTTTTTGGTGCGTCTCTGCACGTTGTTAGAAAAGATTTTCGGAGAAAAGTTCGAAGCGGCGGCATAAGCTATGGCAACCGGGAGAGTAAAGCAATCTCATATCCAAGGTAAGGGTGGGGTTCTAGCTCTATAAATGGGATTATGATGAATGATATGTCGGGGTTATGGTTGTATGATTGCCTCTGTTTTGTGTGTTGTGATTGTATTATTGAATGTTGAAATTGATTGACGTTGGTGAATAAGGTTATAAAAGTTCAATCAATGGTTGTGGGAAATTAACCTAGGGTTTATAATTATTATTCTTGAGGAATTAGTTGTAGAAAATTGCTAGATGTTGGTGGAGTATAACTATAATATTGCTATGTTCATGTGATGATAGAAATTTGAATTGTACTGGAATCGAAGGAAGAAAATTGAGTTT
This sequence comes from Vicia villosa, assembly GCF_029867415.1. NCBI lineage: Eukaryota > Viridiplantae > Streptophyta > Magnoliopsida > Fabales > Fabaceae > Vicia > Vicia villosa. The sequence continues at coordinate 143,315,736 of NC_081182.1, forward strand.
TAATTTTGTTGGAAGATGCTGTCAGCGCAGGTAAGCGCCAAGGTTTGGACGCGGCGTGAACTGAAGGTTTCTGTGGTGTTCGCGGCGCAAAGAGAGACTCGCGACGTGTGCTATACGAGTTTTAGAAATATGTTTTGATTTCTGGCTGTTGATGTTTTATGTTGGTTGTTGGGATCAAACCTTAGTAGGATTAACTTGAGAAGATTTATAATTATTATTAGTGAAGAAATTGGTTTAAATTAATTAGAATATTATACCGTTGGAATTGATTAATTTAATTTGTAGAAATTATAGTGATGATTCTTAATGATGAGATATGTATTTAACGGATTAAGTTGTATAAAGATGGAATTGGTGTGAAGAAGAAATAACAGTAGTAATAACGATGATATATGTAGCAGGCTGAATTAGTAGCATAATTGGAATTAATAATAGAATTAATGAATAGTAGAATTGGAATTAGAATGATAAGAATTGTTGGTAGTAGATTAATTAATAAATTGAAGAATTAGTACCTAGATGTTTAGGGGTTGTTTTGTAATGATTAAGTTGATGCAATAGATGCATGTTTAAGTTGTAGTTTTCGTTGCTGTTGTTCTGGTTGTTGTTGTTGTTGATACGTTGATTAAGTTGCAGGTCTTATGACCAATGTTGTTTAAGTTATTGATGATGTGTTGATTAAGTTGCAGGTCTTATGACCAAGGTTAATTAAGTTGTTTGCGGTTGTTGCATTGTTGTGTTGTGACGTTGTAGTTGTTGTTATTGTTGCATGCATACATTTGCATATTACGTTGGCCTGGATTGGCAAAATGTTTAAGTTGGCCTTGACGGCACCTATTTAAGTTGGCCTTGACGGCTCCTGTTTAAGTTGGCCTTGATGGCACCTGTTTAAGTTGAAATGCCTCAATAACCTGGCATATGTTTAAGTTGAGAGTTCTGCTCCAATGGTACCACATGCATTTACACAGTTGAGTCGCATTTGAAGTTGTTATTGCTATTACGTTGTTGTTGTTATTACGTTGTTGTTGTTGTTGTTGTTATAAGTTGTTGTTGTTATACTTGTTGTTGATAAATAATTATTATAACCGTTGTTGCTATTTGTTATTATAACTGTTGTTTGAATAAGTATGAAGTGGTGAAATTGTATGATCTAATCTTAATATATTAATTATTATACGTTTGTTTATATTGTTGGATATCTCACCCCTTCTGAATGATGTTTCCCTACCATGGGAAATGGACAGATACTCAAGATAGCAGTGGAAGTTTGAAGTGATTTTATGAAGTCTTTAGTTACTGTTAGTTCGAGTTGGGTCTTGCTCTGATACGTAGCACTCGGGGGGATGAACGATTGTCTTTTAATTGTTGTTATAACTATAAGTTGTTAACTTTTAAGTGGAATTTATGAAGTAATATGACGTTGGTGAAGTTGTTTTAGTTTAATAAAAATATTATGCGAAGTGAAGTTGAATAATTGATATTATTATTATTATTATTATTAATAAAAGTTGTTTTATTTTTTTAAAAGAGTAAACAGGTTTTATCGTATCATCCGAGTTATGTGCTATGTATCTATGATATATGTGATTAAGTTGTTTGTTTGTTGTTTATTCCTCTGTATGCGACAAGTGTCTGAAACACTGTCAGTACTTGTTGTTTTCTGGTTGTTGCAGGTATTAGTTTGAGCGAACTGGGGGAGAAGAGTTGCTTCTCAGATGTGTTTTAGTGGGAAGTTGCAGAGAAGATTGTTATCTTGGTGTTTCGGAAACTGAAGTTCACTGAAAGAATTGACTCTCGAGTTATAAAAAGTTTGGGAGCGAGGAGTTATGTTAAGGACTGTTTGGAAAGTGATTAAGTTGAAGAGAATGAGTTTTTGAGTGAAATTTCCGTAAGCAAAGCGTAGGAAAATTTCTGAATCATTGTGAAACTTCGAAAATTCATAACTGGAGTTTTGGACGTCCGATTTGAGTCCCGTTTGAAGCGTTGGAAAGCTAACGAGATGAATTTTCTTATAAAAATAGTGGCAGATTTTGTAACAAATTTATTGGTGGCAGGATTATGTTGGAAAGAAATGAAATTGTCCGTTTGAGTAGATATCGTGTCAACTGTTGACGAAGGGACAATGATTAAGTGTAGGATTATTGTAGATCTTGTTATGGATTGTTAGTAAGTAATTATAAGACTTGTTGCAGTTGTTAGAAGTACGAAGAGCATAACTTCAAGAATGAGGAGTGCTGATGATGATAGCACAAGGGAATTTTGTTCTGATAGTATCACAAGGCGTGTGGTAGTATGAAGTCGTAAGACGTTGGTGTTAGCGGATTCAGATGGTTTTGCAGATGTTGAACTATGATGCTTTTGGTGGTGTAAGTGCAATTTCTGAAGGAACATTTTGTAGTTGGTAATAATAGTTATACTCCATTACGATAGTCGGATATTTATTGACAAATTAAGGACTTGATCACCCTTAGTCGGATATTTATTTTTTTATAAAGAGTTACGAAGGGTGGTTGAAGATATCATGGTTGGTAGAGGTATTTTCCTCGAGGACCTTCATTAGAGGGTGTTTTCTTTACCTGTTAGAGTTGGGGGATTAAGTTTGTACTTAGAAGTAAAGGCTGCCTCATACGTGTTTGTGGCTTCCACGACCCAACCTTAGGTGTTATTTAATTATATATTAAGAAACAATGGGATACATGGTATGTACCTTGATTTCGGCAGAAGTTTGGAGGTTCTAAATTTTGAGAAGGTGAATGAGGTGAATGCGTGAGAGGATTTAAATTGTGGAGGGAAGAGTGATTCAATAGGAGAAAGGTTCGGAGAAGTTTCTGGTTAGGAATTTTCTTAGGAGTTAGCTATTATGGATTGGATGTAGGTTGGGAGTTTGTTAGGACTTATTCTATGAGCTAAATCACAAACTCAGTTTGTTACACTGAGTTTGCCGAGTTATCCAATAACTTTTTTTATTTTTATGTTGATTTTTATTTGAAGTGTTAGTGTTGTATAATTTTTTTATAGTGACTTAATAGTTATTTGAAGTTATTTACATGTGAAACTGGGTTAATTGGTTATTTGCCTAATTGATGCTAATTGTTATTGATCTGTTAATTTGTGAAAGGATAGTTAACTGATGTTAGATCCTTTAGTAGAGATATGCGAAAATTCTGTTAGATGTTAGTAACTGAGCTTCAGTAAAAACTAGTTTTATTATTCTGTTATCTGTTTAGCAAAATCATTTGGGTTGTTAGAAAGTTAATCTTGTTAGTGAAAGTTAGGAAAAGGTTTAGAAATGTTATGGTTAGTTATTAGTTTAGAGTAATGTTTGGTAAAATTTATGTTATGTTAGTTTTTCTAAATTGGTGAATGGAAACTCTTTGAAGTGTTAATTGTCGTTGTTTATTGATATGAAGACACTGATGATGAGCTATATCTTCAGTTAGTTAATTGACGAAATGTTAAAGACTAGGCTATGTTAGTTGAATTCATGTTTTGTGTTAAGAGTTGTTTTATGATATTTGAAGTTAGTTAAGTTGCCAACTGTTAGTTTGTTAATTTGAAAAGAGTCAGTTTTAGTTGCTGGTTTAAGTTAGGGAAGCAGTTGTAGGGCAGTTAGATGAGTTGGTTAATTATAAGAGGTTAGCTGGCTGTTAGAAATTAATTTTGGGGTGCTTTAAATGAATTATTGTGGTTGGTATTTGTATGTGATATTGCATTGTGTATGTGTGTATTTACATCTTAGGCTTTTTATGCCATGGTATTCTATGGTTTATGATAGAGTATTGTGCATGGTGTTGAGATTTGCTATGAATCAATGGATTGTGAAGGCTCTCTGGTTGTTGGCATGCATTTTGCTAAAATATACTGAGGAAGATCATGTTGGAAGAGATGCTAGATGACTTAGCATTCAAACTTCAACATGTTGAACAAGATGTCATGACATCCTAGCTGCAGAAGCTGATCTAGCAAGTGGATCAGGCGGTTTTATTTGCTACAAGAATCTTTAATTCAGCTTAAAATATTTGAAGAAATTAATCAGCTGATATTTTTTCCAAGATGGTTTCAATCAGAAGATTTCCACGCTGTCTATTATTGGAGACATTATAGGAAGATTGGATTGAAGACCTAATTTCTTGGAGAACAAGTAGCAGAATTTTGGCAGTCTTACTGCTGCAATTTAAAGCCCAGTCCAGAAAAAGACATATCTATAACTCGAAGGGTTGTAACCTAGTTTATGTGTGGAACATATATTGTTTGTTTTAGGGTTTAGGAATCCTTATTTTCTGTGTGTTCCATATGTGTACATTCACAAACCTTTAGGTGTTGAATGTTGTTTTGATCTCCGAAGCTTTTAAGCAAGGAGAGTATTTGCATCCACGTAAGCTTTTAAGAATCGAGGAGTAGTTTCTTATGGAATAGTATCTTCTGGTTATTTTCTTTAGTTTTTATTTTTTGTCACAAGGATTGTGATTGGAAGGGATTTTAGGAGGGCCTCATACCTAGGTGAGTTTTAGGTAGAAGTCATAGGAAGGGTAGTGATTAAGTGAGAAGGGTAAATTGAGAATGTTTAAATTTGAATTGATACTATCGGATATTGATTTCATCCTGGCTTTGTAGCCCCCATAGTAGGAAGTATTGTTTCGAACTGGGTAAAGATATCGCTGTGTTATTTACTTTCTGCATGTTTATTGTTACTGTTATCATTCGTGTTCATAACTCAGATATCGTGTTGTGACATCTCATTCGACATCACATATCTGATACCAGAATTTTAATTGATACCAAAGCAGGCACTCTACTCTGCATCTGAGTGAGATCTAGGGAGATTACTTTTTGGTACGATGGGTAAGGAAGTTGGATTTCTGAACAGACCACATGTTCTGGATGGAAGCAGTTATGACTATTGGAAACCTCTCATTGTGGCATTCTAGAAATCTATAGATATCATGGTCTGGAAGGAAGATCTAAAAGGTTGGAAGCATCCAGTTATTGTGGGAGCAGACAAACAACCCACAAATGTGTTAAAGCCAGAGGTAGACTAGAACCAAGGAGAAGACGAACTCGCGCTTGCCAATTCTAAGGCTTTAAATGCCTTATTCAATGGAATTGACAAGAACGTATTTAGGTTGGTGAACACATGTGAACTAGCCAAAGATGCATGAGAGATCCTTAGAACAGAACATGAAGGCACCTCTAAAGTGAAGATGCCAAAACTTCAGCTATTAACCATTCAATTTGAGAATCTAAGGGTGAAAGAAAATGACAGCATTCACGAATTTCACATGAATGTTCTAGAGATAGCCAATGCATCGAGTGGTTTGGGAGAAAAGATTCCTTAAGAAAAACTAGTGAGGAAGATGCTCAGGTCTTTTCCCAAAAGGTTTGACATGAAGGTGACAGCTATTGAAGAAGCTCAAGAGACCTGTGCTGCACAAATGCTGAATTATTTGAAAGAGGGGAGGAGCAGAAGGATCTGGTGTGATAAATGAATAAAGAGAAGAAAGAACAGCTGAGGACTATCCCTAAACTGGAATAAGAGATTAGATCCCTACAATGTGAGCTAAACAATGTTCAAGATTTAATCAGAATTCATGACACTGGGTTCAACTCCTGGGAGGAAAATGCTCAAGAAGAAAGAATAACAACAAACATGAATAGCTCAGGACTGAATGAATAAAATAAGTCATCTATGGACTCAAGTCATTCCCAGACTAGCTCTACGATGTCACATCAAATGTCTCAACATCCAAGCGAAAGAGGTATGGATTTCACTTTAACCTCCATAACCAAGAAAGAGACAACTTCTGAAAGTTCATCCAATGATCTGAATGTGCTGAGAGAACAGTTCAACAACATAGAAAACTCCAGGTTGAATCATGAAGGGTTTGAAGAAACTAATAAAATCATATACCTCGGGAAGCATGAGACAAGATCAGCTGGGCCATGGTCAGGAGAAAGGATTAGACAAGAGAATGAAGTAACTAGAAGTTGGGGATCGATTGCTGAATCAGATGAATCTGACACTGAGACATATGTAGCTGAACTTATAATAAGTGAACTAGTAGCAGGATTCTCATAAACTTGCTTGGAGAATGAAAGCCTTCGAAAGAAAGTAATAGAGCATAGAAACTCTACATCTCTACTACAAGATGAGAAAAAGGAGCTCTTGGAAATCATTAAGGGTCTTAAAGAAGATGGTGTGTTGTCTAAATCAGACTAACGCAATGTAACCTAGATAAGCAGAAGATCATTCTCAGGGTCACCTGTGCAAGGAAGGAACTAATGGAAGGGAAAGAATTGTAAAAGGATCAAGATTCCTAACCCAAGAAGCCAAGGAATTGGAATGGCTCCTCAAAGAGAGAAGTAGAAGGTGTCGGGACCTGAGTCTCAACATCTGAAGACGACTAAGAAAAGGTACTATAATTCTTAACATAAACACATTAATTGCGATCACTGTGGCAGGTCCGGTCATTCGAAGGCCGAATTCTACAACTTGACTGGATTTCCAAGATGGATGTTGTCACGTCAAGTAAATCATAGTAAGACACAATCTATGTCAAAGAAACTCCCCACTTCTAGGACAAATGTGAAAACTACGTCTCAAGACACATGCCATGCTATGCATGGAAGAAAGTCCAAGCTAATAAGGGCTGAAAGCCCAAGAAGGAGGAATAATGGAAATATGAGAAGAACTGATCCTTTTAAGCTCGGATTGATGAGTTATGACAAAAGGAAGTCTGCATATTCGAGATCTACAATGAACAAAGAAGAAGATTGTGATAGAACAAAATATAGGGAGATGATGGAAAGGATTGTCAAGGCAACTGCATCTGAGACTGAAAGAAGTGTAACTGAAGCTGCTTCAACATCTAATGTCAACACCTATATCAAAAGTGAAAGATGCTGAAGAAACTCAGGTTGGTATCAAAGACCTAGGTGTTGAATTGCAACAAGATAGGTTCGATGTTCCTAGCCTAGAAGCTACTTCAAAATTAAGTGAAGGTTCTGCAAGTCTATGCTATAGTTTAGAACATGATTCATGGGCTGATCGCATGGAAGCTGGACTTAATCAGTGCATGAGGAATGATACAGAGAACTAGGACCTCCAGGGGGAGAAGAGTCTTCACTATCAAATTGATTATTCAGGTGAAGTACAAATTGGAGGGGACTGTATGAGTAATCGGTTCTTAAATAGAAATGACCAAGATCCTAGTATGTGGTATATGATATTGACTGAACCTCAAGCCGGACATGAGAATGAAGGGAATGAAACTGATAAAGCTCTATATATTGAGAAGAACTCAAGAAACCGTGCTCAAATGGACATAAGTATCAAAGAGATGTCGGAAAAAGTGATTCAACATCTTGTCAAACAGATTCAATCTAAGATTGAAGAGTCTGCAAGGAATGAAGAGCAGGGTCTCAGCTTGAAAGATATCAGCAATGAAGGAACTTCTGTTTTCTATCACCACAAAGGATCTGAAGATAAATGTTGTATGGAAGATTCTGCCAATATTTCTGGAGAGATTTGTCTCTCAGAAGGTCTCAGGTTTCAGTGGTGAGCATGGATGTACTATCGAGGAAACTGGAGATACTCAGAAAATGGTAACTAAGGATGATGTCGCTCGAAATGTCATGATATTGTCATGTGACTTCTCTAGTACTTACAAGGATCCTAATCATCTCAACAAAGATACCAAGGGAATAAAGAATATGACTTTGGAGCATGATGATAAGGAAGCAATGCCTAATACAGCTTCTATGAAAGACTCTAATGATACTAATATCAAGAAAGATCTTGGGATAGGTGTTCATGCAGAAGGATAGAAAGCTCTCAATGAGCCACTAGTGGAAGTGTTGGAGACAATGGAGCTTCTACTGTGGCTGCTGATGCATGAGTGCTGGTCATGAGATTTTATTTTTGCTTTGTTTGTTTTGTGTAAGGGTGAAATGCCCAGGATATTTTATTTTTTTGAAAAAAAAATGAAATGATACTGGACAGGTACCTTTCTTGATTTTACTACCTTTGTCACGTTGTTGCTAAAAAGGGGGAGTAAGAGTTAAATATATATAGGAGGTGCTTGTACTGAGGGGGGAGAAAACTGCAATTTCTATCTGCTGTTGCTAGCTCTAATGAATAGATGAAAGATTTTGAGGGGGAGCATGCTCTCCTATATTATTTCCGCTGTTGCAATTATTTTTGTCAAGGTTATTTGGTTGTTTTAACCAAAATGTGCCAAAGGGGGGAGATTGAAGGCTCTCTGGTTATTGGCATGCATTTTGCTAAAACATACTGAGGAAGATCATGTTGGAAGAGATGCTAGATCACTTAGCATTCAGACTTCAACATGTTGAACAAGATGTCATGACATCCTGGCTGCAGAAGCTGATTTGGCAAGTGGATCAGCGGGTTTTATTTGCTACAAGAATCTTTAATTCAGCTCAGAATATTCGAAGAAATTAATCAGCTTATATTTTTGCCAAGATGGTTTCAATCAGAAGATTTCCGCGCTGTCTATTATTGAAGACATTATAGGAAGATTGGATTGAAGACCTAATTTCTTGGAGAACAAGTAGCAGAATTTTGGCAGTCTTACTCCTGCGATTTAAAGCCCAATCTAGAAAAAGACATATCTATAAATAGAAGGGTTGTAACCTAGTTTATGTGTGGAACATATATTATTTGTTTTAGGGTTTAGGAATCCTTATTTTTTGTGTGTTCCATATGTGTACATTCACAAACCTTTAGGTGTTGAATGTTGTTTTGATCTCCGAAGCTTTTAAGCAAGGAGAGTATTTGCATCCTCGTAAGCTTTTAAGAATCGAGGAGTAGTTTCTTCTGGAATAGTATCTTTTGGTTATTTTCTTTAGTTTTTATTTTTTGTCACAGGGATTGTGATTGGAAGGGATTTTAGGAGGGTCTCATACCTAGGTGATTCTTAGGTAGAAGTCATAGGAAGGGTAGTGATCAAGTGAGATGGATAAATTGGGACTGTTTAACTTCGAATTGATACTATCAGATATTAATTTCATCCTGGCTTGGTAGCCCCCAGAGTAGGAAGGATTGTTCCGAACAGGGTAAACTTATCACTGTGTTATCTACTTTTTGCACGTTTATTGTTACTGTTATCATTCGTGTTTATAACTCATATATCATTTCGTGACATCTCATTCGATATCACATATTAGATACCAGGATTTCAGATGGTGCTTGTTGTTTTTTTAAGCTTGAATAGAATGAATGTTAACTTATGGATGACGAATGGTTTGTATATCATACGCTTGGTTTGGACTGTTTGGATTTATTTTTGAAATGAACTTGGATATGTATATGCTAACTGTTTGAGGTGTTCTTATGATGCAAGTATGGTTGGTTGGTTTGGCACAAAAATGGACATGAGTTTGACATGATGAAGTGAAGATGAAGAAGACTTGGAAATGAGAAGAGGAATAGGTCTAAGGGGGGAAAAAGTTAGGTTGACTTTGGTCAGTGGTCAACTTTGGATTTTCTTGTATTTTTATTTTTTCAATGTACTTTGTAATGGATTTTGGATATTTCGTAATGAGTTTGACTCTTTTTTAATGTATTCTTGCAAGATTAAATGTAATGCAAAATGTGGTCCTTTATTCTTGTATGTGTTGACTTCTTGAATTGAAAACAGTTATATGATGACCTTTTTCCCTTATGGTTGACTTTCCAATTAATCTTTCACGTGCATGATAATCTTAAGGGACCAATTAATAACTTGTAATGGAAGTAACTAATCCATCTTGAAACAAAAAGAATCCCTTATTGTTGTACCCTGATTTTTCCCTACGATCCCATTTCATTTGCATCATTTCATTTCAATAGATTATGCTTTATGTTTACTAACCATTAATCAAAAATGCAAAAAAAAATGTCTTGTTTCTCTTACACTTTTGTTAGACAGGGACTGAAATGGAGAATAACGAAATTTGCAAGACGATTCGAAGTGGTTCAATTTTAAAGTCAACATTTTAAATTCATTTTAAGTCGATGTTTAAGATTCCATTATCTTTTCTTTTTAATTCAAATTTATGGTCATTTTTATAATTTTATATTAGTTTAAATCTTAATTTTAATTTTAATTCAAATTTGAGATATCCTTTTAATTTGAATTATTATTAAAATTAAAATTAATTCTGAATATAAATTTTCCTTTTTTTTAAAAAATTTCATTTAGGTATCTTTTATGTTATATTTCTTTTATGTTATTGTTATCTGGAGATTTCGATTAAAGAAAATGTTCTTTGAAGAAATTAGAGTTCAAAGAAGAATGGCTTCTGATGGCCATTCACGAGAATTAAAATGGCTCGTGATGGCCAAGTTCGAGGATGTTATTTTAGTTGAGATGAAGATGATTGAAATCCAAGCTGAATCGAGATAGGTTGTCTTTGGGACTTAAGCGTTTTTCTCGAAATACAAAGAGTACTGAAACTTGGCGTATTTCGCGGCATTCTCGTTAAAGACCTCGTTGCCACGTATCGAAAGATAATTCAGGCGGGAGGATTTGAATTTCGAAACACTCTGTATAACCGAACGAGGACAGATGGCGCCCAGGATTCGAAGCGTATGCATATGAAGCAACGTGGCATTTCATTAGTGTAGGACCGTTAGGGTCGAATTAGTATAAATAAGGGTCTTAGTATCAGGATCCAGGGTTGATTATGCGAGTAACCAAAGTATAAACTATAGTTTGGAAGACTAGCGGTTGTTTATCGGAAATCACCGTAAATAAATTGGCACTCCCAGTGGGACAGTGTCAACCAGATTGTCATTAATTTGTTGTTTTGTTTTTGTCTAGAATATATCAAGACCTTGTATGAACCTTAGGAACGGTAAATTAACCAACAGTGCACAACCGATTCCTAAATGAAGGTACAAAAAGAAAATGGTCAATTCGACCAGTGGAAGGGGAGATCAAGATCCCCCACAAGGGTCAGGAACAGTAGCAGCAAATACTACACATGTTTCGACTTCTACACAAGGAGTGCAAGATATACTAGTGTCGACAGGATCTGCGGCCATAGTTAGTTCCCAGGCTATGCCCGAAAATACATCAGGGCCGACGGGGACTATCCCAGTCTCTAGTTCGACTTCCATGCCTCCTTTTACAAGCACAAACGAGATACCACATTTATCGACAAATGCCGCAAGTCAATTACATACCCCAAGACCATCCTCATCTGCATTCGAGGGTTGGAGACCTGGGAATCCTTATGGAATGCCGTATTCGTATATGGCAGGATTACAAGGGGCATGACCTACGTATACTGCACCTAGCGCAACGACGTTTTCGCCTAATGTCGGTTCGATAGGTCGAAGCGCACAAAACACAGGCCCATAAGGCCAAATGCCTCTCTTAACTACCAATAGTCAAGCAGCATTTAGGAAGGAAATGGATGCAAGTAACCACGATATGCTAGGTGTTCTTGCTAGAGAATTGGGGTCAATCTTTAATCCATTAGTGGCAAACATTACCAGGACTAACCAGGATAATATAAAAACATACCAAAAAATATCTTCACAAATAAGTCGAATGACAGATTTCTTAGGAGTCCCTCAAACTAGGCGAAGAAACAATCAATCTACCTATCGAGAAGGTGACCCAATCTTAGAACATGTTCAAGATGTAGTTCCGCCACCTAGGCAGGTACCCGTCGAAAGAAATCAAGTAATAGATTTAGAAAATCAAAATCAAGGGACCAACACTGGCCTACAACCAGTTCCCCAACAGCAGCCTAAGCTAGTTGTAGTAGGAAGGAACGAACATCCAGACGAAGTTGTACACAGGGTTAGGAGAGACAATATGGCAACAGAAAATAATCTGACCGCCATGATAGAAAGAATTATGGCTTATAATTGCCTTAACACTGGACTTCGACGTCAAAATTACACTTCCCCTATAGCAGAATATATTATGCAAACGGAATTACCAAGAGGTACCAAAGTACCCAAATTTACAAAGTTCTCAAGAGATACTATTGAATCGACTGTAGAATACATAGCCTGATACTTGACAGAGGCTGGTGATCTAGCAGGCAACGAAGATTTGAGAATTAAATATTTCCCAAGTTCGCTAAAAAAAATGCTTTCACATGGTTCACTACCTTACCCCCAAATTCCATAGATGCATGGGCACACTTGGAAAGGATGTTCCACGAACAATTATATATGGGTCAAACCAAGATAAGTTTGAAAGAGTTGGCTAGCATTAAGAGGAAATTCACGGAACCTATAGATGATTATTTGAATAGGTTCCGTTTGTTGAAATTGAGATGTTTCACCGTGGTTCCAGAACACGAATTAGTCGAAATGGCTGCAGGAGGTCTAGACTATTCAATTAGAAAGAAACTAGATACTCAATATCTGAGGGATATGGCCCAACTGGCAGATAGAGTTCGACAAGTCGAACGATTAAAAGCTGAAAAGGCCAGAGCAAACAAGAATTATAAGAAAGAGAGAGTGGCATATATTGAGGCTGGAGATGTAGAGGGCGAAGCCTTCTAAGATTCATACAGTTTCGAAGAAGTCGAAATAGACTTAGCCAAATTAAAAGAAGCACCACCTTACTCTTGCAAATTGCTCACCCCTTCGAATGGAAAAAATCCAGTCGAGAATGACAAAAGTGATAAATTTCCAAAGAAAACTTACCCTTTTGACGTCACTAAATGTGACGAAATATTTGATTTATTAGTAAAAGATGGCCAAATGATAGTGCCTCCCAATTCCAAAGTTCCTCCATTGGAGCAACGGAACAAACGAGGCTTTTGTAAATATCATGGTTTTTTAGGCCATAAAACCTCACAGTGCTTTCTTTTCAGGGATCTAATCTAGAATGTTATCAAGGATGGACGTTTGAAGTTAGCATATAAGACAAAGAATCACATGAAAGTTGATGCTGATCCTTTGAACATCGCTGACACAAACTACACTGAACCAGTTGACATCAATATGGTGGATGTGTCTGAAGGTGACATTGCTGAATGGGAGATAGTTTCAACTGGAAAGCAGGCTACTGAGAGCCTAAATGACAATGCATTCTTTAATACTGATGTTGAAGAGTCCTTCGAGGCAGAGATCACTGAAGATCTGAAGGAGAAAACTAGCGAGGCCACTGAAGACCTTAGGGTGAAACTTCAACAGATACAGATTTCTGAAGCTTCCCCAGCAGGCGTTAACATGGTGAATGTTAGGCAACCTTTATCTGAAATAGAGGAGCTAGAGAAGTGTCTTTTGTAGGAAAAGGGGAACTATGGGAGTCCACAGACAGGTGGAAGTTTGAAAGATTACCTCTGGAAGTGTCATGAGAAAAATGCTGGTAGGATGTTAATATGTCCTAGGTGCTCGATTATGCTGAATCGAAGGGTCCAAGCTAACTATGAAAGGGCCCAACGAAACAGAATGCAACAACCTTGGAGGGAAGGAAACCAATTGCTGAAGGTTTATCCAAGGCCAGCGGAAAGCTTGGTGAGTTTCTTGGTTAGGTGTCACAAGGAAAATACAGAGATCGTTATGTGTCCCAGATGTGGGGCAGTCTATGACAACCTTATGGCACAATCATTCGAAAGGGTGTTGTTCACCACTGGTTGGGAGACTCAAGGACTCCGTCCCAACATGTATGTATTCGACAATCGAACACCATCAAAAAGGCCTGATAGTCCTCATCCTAAAGCTCGAAGGGTGACATTCAAACTTCCTGCAGACATACCTATGGATTGATGGACACAAGCTGGTACAAGAAATAACAAATGGCGAAGTTGGGACCAAGGTGGACGAACTGCAATGGCGTATAGAAAGCAGTTTCAGGCATCAAATTGAGAGACATACAGGCTGGAGAATTACAAAGGAAGAAAACCAATGTCCAGATCTCAATGGAGAAGACACCAAAGAATGAAGAAAGCCCAGAAAGAATACAAGGCGAAGGAGGCTGGAGAGTCTAGCAGCACTAAAATTCCAATGCAGGGGGCAAGGTCAAGCAAACCTCCGATAGAACGCAAGCTATTTAGTTCTGAAAACGAGAAAGAAGAAGAAAGGATGCAGTCTAGCCCTTTGAAAGAAGATGATAGGTTGACTAATGATTTTGACTCAGATGGATTTTCATCCATAAACTTTAACTGCAATGTGGTGTCTGTACTTCCTCACAAATTTTACCAAGAAACGGAGGTCGAAGACTGCGAGGAAGCTGATGCAGAAGAAATGGCAAAACACAGACCTGTGTGTTATTATGTGCTGAATAATGGGGCTGTCGAAGAGCAGAATGCGTTTTTCGAAAGACCAGACCAAGGTATGAGAAATCATTTAAAACCCCTTTATATAAGAGCTAAAATTGAAAACGTGGGAATCAACAAAGTCCTAGTTGATGGAGGGGCAGCAGTGAATCTCATGCCTCAATATATGCTGAAAAGGATTGGTATGTTCGATACCGACATAAGGCCTCATAATATGGTTTTGTCCAACTACGAAGGGAAGGTAGGACATACTTTGGGAGTAATCCAAGTGAACTTAACGGTGGGTTCAGTCACAAGGCCTACGATGTTCATGGTTATATCAGCAAAAGCAAACTATAATCTTTTGTTGGGAAGAGAATGGATCCACAGGGTTGCTGCAGTACCTTCGACAATGCATCAGAGGCTAACTATCTAGAAAGAATATGGTATAGTGGAAAATATAGAAGGTGATCAAAGTTATTATATGGCTGAAATTAACCAAGTCAACAAAACTAGTTTCGACAGGAACTTAGCCAATATGGGGCCATGCAATGCAGCAAAAGATGTATACACCCCAAATAAGAATGCTATATACTATCTATCTTTACACCCAAATGGATTCCAGTGGAACAGAGAAATAATGGACGGTCCAGAGGACACAGAACCTGTCGAAGGATTACCAGCGATACAGCCAACTGGCTGGGACGAAGACGGTAATTATGCCTGAATCATCTTTCTTCGAAAAGATCTCGGCTTATATAGCCGAGAACAAAAGAAAAGCGGCTCTTGAGGCCGAACTAGCAAACATGGCTGTCGAAGACATTCACAAAGAATCAGAAATACCAGGCCCGAGGGTACATTTTATCCCACAACCACCTGACAAGGAAATACTCGACGAACAGGTTTCAGGCAAAGAAGCAAGCCAAAGATTAGACGCAATCTATGATGAAGAACCTTTAGGGTTCGAAAAAGATCCAATGGCCCCAAATATAAAGATGTTAGCTTAAGACGCACTCGAAGAAATAAATCTTGGAGACGAAAGTCGAAAAAGGGTGACATACATTAGTGCAAAGTTAGAGCCATCCCTAAAGTCAAAGGTTGTTACGTTACTAAAGGAAAATAAAGATTGTTTCGCCTTGGACTATGATGAGATGCCTGGTTTAGGGAGAGATTTGGTCGAACTGAAGTTGCCTATTAAAGAAGGGAAGAAGCCCATCAAGCAAACTCCCAGAAGGTTCGCACCAGAAATTCTCTCAAAGATTAAAGCGGAGGTCGAAAGACTCCTTCGGTGCAAATTCATTAGGACTACGAGGTATGTCGAATGGATTACTAATATTGTACCTGTTATTAAAAAGAATGGTTCATTGAGGGTGTGTATAGATTTTCGTGATCTAAACGCAGCAACCCCTAAAGATGAATATCCCATGCCTGTGGCAGAAATGCTAGTAGATTCAGCCGCAGGCTTCAAATACCTAAGTATGTTGGATGGATATTCTGGGTACATCCAAATCTTCATTGCAGAAGAAGATGTGTCCAAAACAGCTTTTCGTTGTCCAGGGGCAATAGGCACCTACGAATGGGTTGTAATGCCTTTTGGTCTGAAAAACGCTGGGGCAACTTATCAAAGAGCAATGAATTCTATATTCCATGATTTTATAGAAACATTCATGCAAGTATACATAGATGACATTATTATAAAATCTATTTCAGATTACAGTCATCTTGATCATCTGAGGCAATCATTCGAAAGAATGAGAATACATGGCTTAAAGATGAATCCCCTTAAATGTGCTTTCTTTGTGCAGGCTGGAGACTTCCTGGGCTTCGTAGTCCACAAAAAGGGAATAGAAATTAATCAGAATAAAACAAAGGCTATTATGGAAACAAAGCCTCCATCCACGAAGAAAGAAATGCAATCTTTATTGGGAAATATAAACTTCTTAAGAAGATTTATCTCTAATTTGAGTGGACACACACAAGCTTTTTCCCCCTTACTTCGACTGAAGCAAGGAAGGTTCGAATGGCATGCTGAACATCAGGAAGCTTTTGAGAAAATCAAGCAATATTTGATGCACCTACCAATCTTGTCCCCCCCAAATGGGAAGAAGCACATGCGTCTGTATGTATCAGCTTCAGATAATACAATAGGTAGCATGTTAGCACAAGAAGACGAAAAATGGTATCGAAAGAGCCATTTATTACTTAAGTAGAGTACTCAGTGATGCACAGACTAGGTATAGCGCCATAGAAAAACTTTGCCTTTGTTTATATTTCTCTTGTATCAAACTCAAGTATTATATAAAGCCAGTTGATGTTTACGTTTCATCTCATTTTGATGTTATTAAACATATGCTATCCAAACCAATATTGCATAGTCGAATTGGAAAATGGGCTTTGGCCCTTACTGAGTACTCTCTAATCTTTCAACCTCTTAAGACAATGAAGGGACAAATCGTGTCAGATTACATTGTGGATCATGCAGTGGTTGAAAATCCTCAACAATATGTAGATTTGAAGCCTTGTAAGTTGTACTTCGATGGTTCAACACATAAAGAGGGAAGTGGCGTTGGTATTCTCTTAATTTCTCCTAATGGAATTCCAATAAAGCTCAAGTATAAAATTGAAGGCCCTCTATGTTCCAATAATGAAGCTGAGTACGAAGCATTATTTGCTGGACTTGAAGCCTTGTTGGAATTGGGGCAACCAGAGTCGAAATTAAAGGAGACTCAGAGTTAGTGATAAAGCAACTGACGAAAGAATACAAATGTATCAAAGAGAATTTGATCATGTATTTTGTCATAGCAAATAGGTTGCTTAAAAAATTTGAATATGTGGATTTAAAACACGTCTCAAGGGTAAACAATCAAGAAGCAAATGATTTGGCACAATTAGCCTCAGGATATAAAGTATCAAAAGAAAAATTAGAAGAATTGATCGAGGTAAGAGGCAAAGCGATGACCACAAAATTATCCCCAAGTGATCTGGAGAACTCACAGTTAGGCTTCGCCAACGAAGAGGAATTTGAAGTCTTAAATATAGATTCCTTAGCAGATACAGATTGGGGGAGTCCAATTGTAAACTACTTGAGAGATCCTTCGATAGATACAGATAGAAAAGTTAAATATAGAGCCTTATCACACTTCTTGATGGGAAACAAATTGTTTAAGAAAACCCCTGAAGGAGTCTTACTAAAGTGTCCGGACGAAGCTGAAGCATACTTGGCCTCTCGAATGAGCACAGTGGGGCATGTGGTGCTCATCAAGCGGGGCACAAAATGAAATGGCTTTTGTTTTGTTATGGAATGTATTGGCCCACTATGTTAAAAGATTGCATAGAGTTCGCCAAAGGTTGTCAGGAGTGTCAAGAACACGCAAGTATTCAGCATGCGCCTGCAAATGAGTTGAGTTCAATTATCAAACCATGGCCTTTCAGAGGTTGGGCATTATACTTAATTGGAGAAATCCGTCCCACATCATCCAAAGGCCAAAGACATATAGTAGTGGGAATAGACTATTTCACAAAGTGGGTTGAAGCAATACCACTAGCCAATGTAGACCAAGAGGCTGTGATTGAGTTTATCCAAAAACACATATTATATAGATGTGGAATCCTAGAAAGCATAACCACAGACCAGGGATTAGTGTTTACTGGTCGAAAGATGCAAGAGTTCGCGAAAGAGATGGGATTCAAATTGTTCACTTCTACACCTTATTATGCTCAAGCAAACGAACAAGTCGAAACAGCCAATAAAGTGATAATTGGGCTGATAAAGAAACATGTAGGGAAGAAACCTAAGAATTGGCACAAAACCTTGGACCAGGCACTTTGGGCTTGTCGAACATCACCAAAAGAAGCCACCAATACTACACCTTTCCAGTTGACGTTCGGACACGATGCAGTACTCCCAATCGAAATATATTTGCAATCAGTCAGAATTCAGTGACAAGCAGAAATTCCTCCAAATGTATATTGGGAAATGATGATGAATGAGTTAGTTGATCTGGGCGAAGACAGGCTTCAAGCATTGGAAATGATAAAAAGACAACAAGGGTATCAAGAGCATACAACAAAAAGGTGAAAGGTAAAATATTTATCAACAATGACTTAGTTTGGAAAGTTATTTTGCCTATAGATCGAAAGAATCAAGCTTTAGGCAAATGGTCTCCTCACTGGGAAGGCCCTTTTCGAATCTTAAGAGTGAACGGGAAGTATCTGAAAAGATACAAGCCAGTCATGCATGAAGTAAAGATTTCAAAAACGTAAACATTAAACATAGATGACGTGAGCCAAAATGGTAGAACATTCGCCAAAATGGCTTTATCTTTATGCAAGACAAATCAGACAAATGAGGTCAAAATATGTTCCATTACTTTAAGGATTTAAAGGTACATCTAATTAAAATGGTTGCATGATAGGCAAATCCAAGTTACAAAAACTACTACTAAAGTAAATGTCCAAAATTATGAAGAGCAAAGATAAAAACAAAGATCCACAACGCCTCCAACAATGCACCCTTCAGTTAATCCTGTCTTGCAAACCCTCTAAGTTCAGCAGGGGCAAGCTTTCTGCTTCAAAAGGATCAAGGGATCCCCCCTTACGCAACTGTTTTACTATCCCTAGTTTTACAAACATGTGAGATAGTAACCTTCCATAGGGAAGACAAGAAGGTTTGCCTTGACGAGAGGCAGCAATAGCGACGGCTTCAGTAAGGTGTTTGAAAATCATCAATGGTATGTTGATTTTCTTTCCCCGGAGAGCAAAGAGCATGAACTCCAGGTCTTCCACCATAATGCTTTCCTGGTCCTCATTTCGCGGGCGAAAGTTGCCTACTAGAAGTTGATGCCAAATCCTACCAATGAGGGCGATGAAGGGGTTGTTATTCATGACGGCCCTCAAAAAAGAAGAAGTGCTCATGGTGAAGGAGTTGTCAACAAAAACTTCTTCAGAATTCTCACATCTCAGCACTTCAGAGATGAATGACGGAGAGATGGTAAGGCGGGATCCACGAACTTGGGAAACAATTGTAGTTTTCCCTTCTGAATCTATCCGGAGGGATGCAAACATCCAGAAATCCGCCAGCATGTTTGGATAAACGGACCCTTCCAGGATTACTTGGTAAACTTGTAAGTGTTGTGTGGCAAATAGTGCGTCAACATTGATGCCGTTCTGATCGAACTCTTTCTTGATAATATATTTGATAGTATTATAAGATAGAGGTGTCATTGTAGCAAGGGAGTACAAGAAAAAGAAAACCTTGATGAAAATATGGAAAGAGGATGAATAAATGATCAGAGTGCCAAGGTTTATATAGAGGACGTTGATCTTGAGGAGTGGTTACGCTTTAAATTTTGATTGGATCGCGTGTGGTTTCCCCGAGGGAATATATGGAGTCCGCCGTTTCTAGCCTTGGAAGTTGGAATGTAATCATGTTAGAAACTGATACACGCACATCTTAATTAGACGTTTTGAAAAAGTGATGTCATTATTAATGACTGTTACGGCTAGTGGAGTAGAAACGTCAAATCAAAAACTAAGTGGCTGCGAAAGGTAATTATGTCGCGTGTATACACTATCGAGGTCATTATGATACTTAAAAATAGATTTTGACAATTTAAGAATTGTTAAAATTTGATTCGTGACATTGCATGATAGAATATATGGATAATTGAAAGATAAATCATACATATATCCATTAACTAGTCTGATTACAAAAGATGGGACAATTGCAAAAGAAAAATATTACAAAGGTTGTCTCAATTAATTGAAATCTTCAGGAAGATTATCCTTCATTCTGGAATATTGGGATGCCCATAGTGACAAACGGCGTTCGATTAGTGCTTGCTGCTTCTTCAGCTCTTCGATTTCTGGTACTAATTTCTGCACCGTTTCAAGATGTCGAATCCCCGTTTGCATCACTTCATCCAATTCGTTATGCTTGGATTGTTTGATTTCCTCTTGACGAGACTTGGCAGTTTTGATATTCGCTTCAAGAAGTTCAATCTCTTGTTCCCAAGATTTGATGTTTGCTCTACAAGTTTCATACTCTTTTTGACACTTTGCATGATCAAGCTCAAGGGCACCAGCTCTTGTTGTTGCTTCATTAGCAGCATTCCACGAAGAACTATGAGAAGTTACTTTCGTGTTGAGGTTTTGGTCAACGTCTCGCTTGCGAAGGTTATCAGTTTGAAGTTGATCAAGCAGAGAAGTTAGTGAAACGATTACTTGGGACACTTCGTCAGAAACATGGAGTAGATCCACCGTCTTTAGAAAATTGTTTAAGCCAAAACAACTGGTGGAATCTTTGCTCAGAACTTCGATAAGATTGGTTTCAAAGAATTTTTTCTTTATCTGACGAAGGAGGTTTGGAATATCATTTCCCTTACCACTTTCCGCCAAAATATTCGAAGGCCCAACCATGATAGGTGAAACATTTTTGGCATTCATCATAGCCTTGAGGAAGCTTACAGGGTCAGTATTCTTAAGGCGCTCTAGTTCAGCAAGAGTGAGCGCAGCAGGATTTTGATTTGAAGTAGTCGCAGGGGCAACTATAGTCCCAAATATTGAAGTTTCATTAGGGTTTGGAGAAGTCAAACTAGAAGCTTCATCCATATTCTCATGTTCGAGGATGGTATCTTCACTCCCAGTTGGCTGATCAACTACATTACCGCTATTAGAATGTTGAGGGTTTTCTTCCATGTCTTCGTCTTGATGGGTAGGTGGAGAAGCATCATTTGAGTGACTTTCCTCAGCATGTATGGGTGAAACGATAGTCGCAATAGGTTGAATATCTTCAAGAATTAGAGAAAGGACAGGAGATTTGCGTCAAGGAATACTTGTTACATAAATCAAAATTTGTTAAGATGTGAAGTTGCGAAAAACTTGTTTGTCGATTAAAGGACAAATGTATACCATGAAGATTGTCAAGGTCAATATTGAGATCTGAAGCTTTGAGGTCAGAAGTAGCTGTGCCTACATCGTCCTACATATACAAGGTAAAACGTAAACTTGACAATAAAAGTTAAGAATGAAGAATGGTTATAGTATAAAATTCAATACCTTGGTTGGGACATTATCTGGGCTAGAGTTATGACTTTCAACAACTGGAACATTACCGACGATCTTTAAAGATAGTTCATCAGAGGATACCTTATCACTCGATGAAGTAAGCTTTGAAGTCCCAGATCCCTTTTCTTTGGTTAAAGGAATAGTGTCCTTTTGTCTTTTCTTCGCAGCTTGTCTGGTACGAGGAGGAGATTTGTCCTCATCATCTGAAGCACTGGTGTTTGAGATTTTCCGTTTCGGAGGTGTCAGAGGCTTCGAACTCTGAGAATATTCACATTGAACAAAGTGAATAGTATTCAGAATAAATGCACAAATTATAGTACAAAAAAATATTATACGTACTGTTAGTTTCTTGCCAGTGGTGGCAGAGTCACTCCCACTTGCTCTGTTGCTTCTCGAAGCTCCAGCATCCTGCTGCGCAACTGCTTCCTTGATAACTCTCTTTCGACCTACAGTTGTGAACAGAATAAAAGTCAGTCTATAGGTAAGGAAAGAAGGTTAATCGAAGGATTTTCCAAGCCCTAACCTTCAGGTATTGGAGTCAAAACACGAAGGTGTTCAAGACCTATGTGAAGATGTCCCTTGAAAGTATCCAAGGTATGCTTAGTCGGAACCACTCGTTCAGCGCGTTTTTTGGATTGTTCGCAAAGGATTTTGGGGACATTCCCACACACAAACTAGTCTGGAAAAGGAGGACTTAAAGCCACACCAAAATCAACACTAGGTAGTGGAGGGAATTTTGGAGGATTAAGTTTGAAAGCCACTTCATAACGTTGTTCAGGTCGAACATACGTGGGCAATTTCAAATTATCCAGTTTAGTAGAAAATTTTTCACGCAAAATGACTGCAGCTTCACGAACGGTCTGACTAAGATCATCAGGCTTGTAGATAGTTTCAAAGAACTTTTGAAAGGCTTGGATTTCTTTAATGTGAGTCGAAGTACCTTTTTTGAAGTTCGCCTGCATATCAGCAAAAGCATCAGTTAGTTCTTGAGAAAGGCTTTCAGCATCGAAGATTTGCTTAGTATAATACTCTGTCCACCATTGATGAAAATCTATGGTAGAATATAAGGCAGGCTCGAAGGAAATCAGAGAGAGGGTCGTGATACCGAC
This sequence comes from Vicia villosa, assembly GCF_029867415.1. Classification (NCBI taxonomy): domain Eukaryota; kingdom Viridiplantae; phylum Streptophyta; class Magnoliopsida; order Fabales; family Fabaceae; genus Vicia; species Vicia villosa. Next base: position 143,338,139 of record NC_081182.1, read on the forward strand.
ATATTTGGAGATTTTGGATTCATATTCCTCTTCAGATAAATGCAAGTGTGCAGACACATGTGATTTCTCTTGTCATACATGCATTTTGGTTTAAACTGAACCAATCCAAATTGCCTTGATACAAGATTTGGTTGGTAGAAGAGGAGACAGCAGTGACTCTTGGGGGATCGTAATCGATGGTACAACAGTTTAGGTGTTAGAAAAGCCTCCTAGATAACCATGGTTTCAGCTTGTTGATCTGGAGAAGTTGCTGGAAATTATCGAGTAAACCATTCAGGACCTACTTCCCTTTTTACAAATGGAGCCATAGAAGGACTGAATTGGTAACGTTTAGCGAACATCATCATGTACGCTCGGAAAGCCTCGCGAAGCTTTCCTGATTCTTCTTTGGGAGTTAGGTAAGCTAGTATAGTCCCTTCGATTGTTCGATTTCTGATTGCCATATCTTCTTCATCCATGATACCTCTATATGGGAGATAAGCTTCGAAAGTAGCATTGAGCCATAGCTGCAATAACCAGAAAAGGGCCAGCGAAAAGGAGAGATCTTGTTTTGTAATCCTTGACGAGATCTGTTGCTTCGCCAAGATTTTCGTAAAGGAACCCTAAAATTAACTGGCTTAAGTTTAACCTTTTTCCAACATTTATCTGGTTATCCATACAAAGATACCTCTTTGCCACTTGGAGGGACCTAGAACAAAAAACACATCTCGAAAGCCAGAGTGCTAGAAATGCGATATGTTCTTCATCTGTGACTTCAGTAGTCGTTTGGACATGGTATCTCTGGATAAAAGCAGTGTAGGTGGCTTTTACTTCGTTGAACTGGATGGTGTCAATATCCATGAAGTTGGGGTCGAAGACCTCCCCAGTTGGTCGAAGCCCTGTGATAGCGGCTATGTCGAAGAGAGTGGGGGTAATCATTCCACAAGGAAGGTGGAAGGTATTGTGAGAAGCATCCCAAAAATATACTGATGCTCCTAACATGGTTTGGTTGTATTCTAAACCTGTTTTGGATAATTGAATTAGATCATAAATCCCTAGTTCTTTCCAAAATGAAGCCTTTTTGTTTTCTACCTTAGTCAGCCAAGCATAATACAGGTCATGATCTTTTTCTAAGGGGATTGATCTAAAGACTTTTAGGAAATTGGTCGCATAATTCAACCTAATTTTCTCTAAGGCTATGGTGGCTTCAGTCGAAGCGTCATCTACATTGGCAGTTTCAGCTAAGATTAGGTTGCCATCTTCGTCTATTTTGTTCTTACTAACCAAGGGCCTAGTCTTATAATAAGCAGGCAAAAATTTACCCAGAGAAGAATTATTTCCTCCAGGTAAAGGACCCATAAAAGCATGAGTTTTTCCAGAAAGTTCAAAAGGAATGATTACCTGAGAAGCAGATAGCGCGAGTTTCTGCTACGTTTGGGTATGGAATGTACTGGTGGTTACCTATCTGTGTAGGGTGTTGAAACTGTTGAACGGGTTGGAGAGCATTTGAAGTTTCCAATGTGGAGGTGTGAATGGTAGAAGACGCCATGGATGTGTTTGTTTCAAGAATTAGGTTAAACAACCAAAGAGGATTTCTTTTTTCTGTGTTTAGTCGCAGAAGAATGAAAGATGAAGTTGTGTGAAGGTAAAAGGTTTAGGTATTTAAAGGTTTAGTTAGAACCTTTTTCAAATCTTTTGAATGAAGGTCAAAAAGACACGCGGCAAGAGATGATTTAATCTAACGGCGGTCGAACAATTGCTAGCCTTACTCCTAGTATCTAGGAGCAATGATCACAAGTAATGACAAAACATGGGGATGCACGTTTTGAAGAGACGTTTTTGAAAATGACAAGACGTTTTGAAAGATGAGTCATAAATGATTATAACGATTAGTCAGGTGTCTTGGAACTCTAAAAAATGAGTAAAACGAAATCTCATCATGACAAGAAATGTCTATTTCTCTTGTTTTTCGAAACAGACATTTATTAGGGGCAATTTGTTAGCTGGAGATTTCGATTGAAGAAAATGTTCTTTGAAGAAATTAGAGTTCAAAGAAGAATGGCTTCTGATGGCCATTCACGAGAATAAAAATGGCTCTTGATGGCCAGATTCGAGGATGTTATTTAAGTTGAGATGAAGATGATAGAAATCGAAGCTGAATCGAGATAGGTTTTCTTTGGGACTTAAGTGTTTTTCTTGAAATACAATGGGTACTGAAACTTGGCGTATTTCGCGGCATTCTCGTTAAATATCACGTTGCCACGTATCGAAAGAGAATTCAGGCGGGAGGATTTGAATTTCGAAACACTCTGTATAACCGAACGAGGACAGACGGCGCCCAAGGATTCGAAGCGTATGCATGTGAAGCAACGTGGCATTTCATTAGCGTAGGACCGTTAGGGTCGAATTAGTATAAATAAGGGTCTTAGTATCAGGATCCAGGGTGTTCATTTTGTACAAATTACTCACAAAATTACTCAAGTATCAAGTGTTAAGAGAAAGAGTTCGCTGAGAAATGTACGTATGACACCAACACCACTTTAAATACATTTGTATTTTTCTTTATTCAAGTATCTTTCTAATTTCTTCATCTTTCGTTTAGTTTTAATTTGAAGCCTTTTACATTTCGTTATTTTACATTCTTGTACTTTACATTCCTGTATTTTACATTTCTGCAATTTACATTTCTTTTATATTTTGTCAAAGTTATATTTACGTGTATAACAAGTTTACTTCGCAAGATTAGTCATAAGATCACACCATAAACGAGTTTCGAAGCAAAAGCCAACAAATATGAACCAAATTATATCAAAAGACAATTATTTGACTATGTCTTAAGATCAATCTAGTCGATCATGCTAATCACCAAAGTATAAACTATAGTTTGCAAGACTAGCGGTTGTTTACCGGAAATCACCGTAAACATTTATAGTTTTTACCTTTTTATTATTTCCATTAGTTTTTTTTGGTGTATCAAATAAAATAGGTGAAAGATGTGATAATGGGGACCCCACACTCCAAATGATTCACGTTTTATGCTCACGATTTCCATAGTTACATCTCCAATTTTCAAACTTTCAGCAAATTCATCCCAATCAAATCCATACCATTCATTCAAAATAATCAAAGGCTAAGCATCCACCCACAAGCATTACGATTCACACGAATTATTTTCCTTTCTCACTTCCAATTCTCCATTTCTGTTAAAGCCTTTCCCTCTCAAAACCTCACTAAAATCTCACCTCTCAGCCTATAAATACACATGATCTCAGCAAAGAAAAGGGAGGAGAGAAAGATAACATGATGCTGCCAAATTGAAATTCAAAAGTTACTCTCCTCCACGTCGCACAAAACTCAACACAATTTCATCTTCGTCAATTCCGCTTCCTTCGACCGAAGCCATAACCTGTAGAATCGTCATCAATCTTTCAATCAATTCACCACAACAACTTCTCATCATATCATCAACGTTTCATCAATTCGTAAGTTCTGTCAACACCACTACGCACCTGCATCGCAAACAATAACAACTCAACTCAGCTTTCAATTTCATAAGCCATGGTGACACACAACTTGCAAAACAACAATCATGAAAACGCAGAGAGAACAACAATCAGTACCGAGTTCCATTCAATTCGCATCAACGTTCTTTGCATCGCACTCCTTCAACAATTCTGATCCAACGAGTTGCAACATGACATCATCTACAAATTCACGCAGCCTCCACCGCATCTTCGACGCACTCAGCCCCTCAACGAATTCGTGGATTCAACACCAACAACCTGAAGGCGTATGATTTCCGATTTATACCTCTGGTTTTCTTCATCGTCGGTGTAGGTGTCGAAACTCTCGGACTGGCTCCGAACTTGTGACTACTCTGCTCTCTTCCAATATATTGGTGTGGATTCATGTTTCATATTGTTGTTGTCATTGCTGTATTTTTTGATTGAATTTTAAATTCAGTGATGTTGTTGTGTTTTGCTTAAATCGATTGAAATCTAAGAGGTAGAGGCAAAAGGAGAAACTAGAAGTTTAGAAAAGAATGTAATTTTTCAAAAATTTAACTGCATGTGTCGACATATAAGAGTCATGTCTCGACTCATATTAATGCATGTGTCAATCTATATCAGGTCACATGTCAACACATGATAAGCAAAAGCAACCGACTTTAAAAATGAGAGGCATGTATCAACACGTAAGTCGTATGCGTCGACACATGCAAACAAAAGTTACAGTATGTGTCGACTCATGCAAACAGAGCCTAAAGGCTTTAATATTGATCCACATGTATCGACTAGCATGTATGTATCGACACATAAATCTGTTTTCACTTAAAACATTATTTTTTATGCATAAAACATTTTCTAAATGTAGTCTAGGTTCCCTAATACTAAAATGCACATTAAGACTCAGAGATATTGTCCAATATACAGAAATGCTAAAGTTGTCCTAGTGTTTTAACATCATGCAAAACATTTGTAATGAGAAGGTGCACTCATACAACGGATTGGCTGTGTATGAATAAAAAATAACATTATGAGATTACTATAGTGTTCTTTTGTTAGTGACAATTTGTGAAACTTAAAGGGCATTTATGGGAAAGTGTATCAATCCAATTTTAATGGGTTGATAGTTCATGAGAGATGAGAGGTTGAATTACTTTGCATATGAGTGTGTACATTGTCTTAGTACCTCAAAATCTATTAATGCTTCATTTACACTTAATTGATAAAAATAAGATAAAACGCTATGCGGTAGATCAGACAAGTTTTCACAACTTTAAGTTCATATCTTCACAATTTCAAGTCCTTTTGCTTGGTTAAATTTTGTTTAACATTTGATTTAAACTTTGTCTAGCATTTCAACTAAAACTCGAAACACTTTACTGTGCTAACTTCTTTGCCGATGAGACCATAAATATACTCTTTCTTGTTTTATTGACATTTTCAGAATCAATTGAAGACAATATCTGCACATCACATAAAATCATATGCTTTTCTTTTTTTAACAATAACAACGTATCTTTCAAAAAAGTGATAAAACAAAAAATTATAAATAAAAGATTTAGAATTGTTAAATTAGTCCCTTACCAATAAAGAAGATATATTCTATTTTTCCTGAAAATATATTCTATATAAATGTGGTAAAATAAAAGAGGAATTTGAACTCGATATCCTCCACCATGCTTTCTACTTTTCAAGTAGATGGTGGACAAATCAGGTGGACAAATCAAAGACATAATAGGAGGAATAGCCACACACGTTTGATATCAAACAAGATGCTAAGTATAACCTTTCCGCAGAACTAAAATCATTAAATGAATAAGTTGTACTAAAGTCGTAAAGAGACAAATACAAGTACCTAAAATAAAGTTAATAAAGTTATTCGAATAAGATGCTTGAGATATGGTAAGAGCAAAAACTTTGCATTATGTTGTAGCGGCTATTAGTTAACGCGGATGTAGAAGGAACTTTTTGGCACTATAAGTAATTGAACTCTTAATTAAGGCATAAATTTTGTTAATTATAAGCTACATACAATTGGATTGATCTCATTGACCCTTAATTAGTTTAAGAATAAATTTGATGATAACTATGAGGTACATAGAATTGGATTGATCTCATGTTTTTAAAGCATATGCATGAATATGATGATAATTATGAGTTACATACAATTGGATTGATCTCTTTTTTTTTTAAAAAAGCAAGTATAATTGTGATCAAATTAGTCAATCTTAATAATTAAATTACATATACTTTTAGTTTAATCAAGCCAATTCAGTAGTTGTTATGAGTGTAAGAATATCTGATTTTTGGAGTGATTGATTTGAATCCGCAACAATATTTGAGATGTGAAATTTTGACAACTCGATTAATATATTAATATATATATATATATATATATATATATATATATATATATATATATATATATATATATATATATATATATATATATATATATATTTAAGGAGGGATATACTTATTTCAGGAGTAAGTTATTATAACTTACTCCACATCTTCACCATTAATTCTTTTCAATCTAATGGTTAAAAATAATAAGTAATAGTTTTTTCTCTCCACATTTAATTACTTATTATTTTTAACCATTAGATTGAAAAGAATTAATGGTCAAGATGTGGAGTAAGTTATAATAACTTACTCCTTGAGTAAATATATTCCTCCTCATATATATATATATATATATATATATATATATATATATATATATATATATATATATATATATATATATATATATATATATATATATATATATATATATATATATATATATATATATAACTTTTTTTAAACTTATTTAAAAGAAACTAGTGAAAAATTCGTATTATCGCACAGGTCCCGTATAGATTCACATTACATGTTTATTAGACCAACATTTATAAAATATGAATTAATTATTCAATAAATGGACATTCACATAGTTACAAATATAAGTTAATAATATGCACAAACTTTTATGTATTGATCCGTACTTACTATAAATCGTACAATCGATTATCTAACTTCAATTATATATACAACATCAAAAAAAGGTTTAAAGATGGAAATTAAAATGAACAGTCTACAGTTGGTATTTTATAGATACGTTCACATCTATCCGTTTTAATACACATTACAAGTCGTCCACTCTCATTTGTCAAGTTTGGATTCATTTTTCAATTGGTTAACATTCACATAGTTACAAACTTAGAATCAACCGTATAGTCGATTCTCAAACTTCAATTATATAAAGCAACAACAAAAGAAAGATTTAAAAGATGAAGATTAAAATTGTAGCATAAAAGAAAAAGGAAATGTCATTTGTCAACATTGTTTGATTTGAACAAATATAGTTCAACTTTTTCTCGTTTCTCAATAGCATGGACTATATCAGAACGACCTCCTCTTGGAACAACAAAATGAATATATCTAAAATCTCCTCCAAAAAAATAGCTTGTCCACTTTGTCAACTTTGAAAGCTGAAACAATAACCCGTCCTAGCAAAGGAGAAGGTGAAGCTGAAATAATAGCACGTCCTATATCAGATGTTTATTTTGAACATTTCTCTTCATACATTGGATATTCTTTTGATGGCCACTGAAATCCACCAATAATATCACAAACAATTTTGAAATTAAATTAATAAAATGTTAGTTAAAATATAGATAAAAGAGTTGAAGTATGCAACGGCGGCGGTTAAATTCTCAGGTTGAACACAAGCAATGGGAGTATGCGACAGAGGTGACAAAATAGAGAAGGAGAGTTATGAACATTTTCTCCCAAAGTGATATTAATATTAATATTTCAGTTGTGTCACTCCAAGTTTCATGGTGTCTTTTCAGTACTCTATGCATGGAGTAGAGTGAAAATTTAAAATAGTATTGAAAGTTGGAAAGAGTCTTTTCAATTTTTGCATGGATAACGTGAAACCATTAATATGGAGAGTTAAGAAGAATGGTAAAGTTTAAGAAAGTATGTTTAAGAAAGTATTATTGTAATCAAAAGTATTAATATTGGGCATTCCTGAATTATTGTAATCAAAAGTATTAAAAAAGTTTTTAGATGTCAACATATTTGCAAAATAAAACTTTTATTTTTTAACTTTCTTGGAGAAGAAAATTTGTAAAACAAAGAACAATATATAAATTTCAAGATAATTAATCAATCATGTGTATCAATATATATATATATATATATATATATATATATATATATATATATATATATATATATATATATATATATATATATATATATAAATTTATACATCATTCTATTCTGTCTACATAAAACAACATTCTATCAACACACAGAAGTAAAATTTTATAGGCACAACAAAAGAGAAAAAGAGAATCAAATTTTCGTAATCAAATTATATTTTGATTGCCTATAACATGGTTAAAAACTCTATAGTACCACACATAGAAATTATTAAAGAACTTTGAAATCAATACATGATCAATATTTCTTTAAGTTTATAGCTTATATGTTTAACAATTAACGCTATATTTTATAGGTATAAGTGTAAGCAATTGGAAAAATGGAACAAGAAGAAGCATCTTCCACACCATTCACAACCTGCTAATACCCCTCTCATATACCATTCCAAGTATCACAAACTTGTCCCAAATCATTCAACCGATGCAGTAGAATAACAACATAATAATTAACTGCAAAGTTTATGAAAAACGTAAGCTTTGTTATTTAATTCAAAGAAAACAGATTTGAAACAAAAACAAAGAAGAGAAGAAAATGAAGCAAATCAGAAAACAACCTGCACTGCTGCACAACCTTGAAGCAGCATCGCACGGACCCTTTTGTCGACACAGCATCTCGCCTCCGACGACAACCCGATGTGATCCTTCCTCCAAACTCCCGCAACACGGCGCCACAGCCAGCTGCCCCATGCCTCTATGACTGTAATTGTAAGCAAAATCAATAGATGAAAGAGTGTGTTGTAATCACCACACCTAGACCGAAACCGCAACGACATCGCTTGTTGCGGTATGAACAACGAAAGATGAAAGAGTATGCTGTAATTACCACTCATAATCCTGAATCATAATTCAGATCCTATTCTTATCCTACATCAAATCAAATCAAATCAAATCTCAATACAGTTAGTCCAATCATCAACACAAAACAATGTTTATCACTCTAATCATCAATATATGAAAATTAGCCTTCCATCATATTTACATTCAGATTAAAAACATTCAAACATATATCACTTCAACTCATACTGATTTATAAACAAATCATGTTTATTATCAAATGACTTAAATTGACAAAACTTTGGCATGATGGTATCCGTGGATTCATCTACTTTTTATTTCGAATTTGCATTTCGGACATATTGATCTCCAACACCATAATGGCAGCTCTGCATAATTAGGTATAGCAAGCAGACTCACACCAGCGGGCCCACCCGCACCCGAATCCGAGTCAACGGGTGAAAACCCGAGTTGACTGGGATTGGGTTCGGGTGCCACCCGATATTTCGGGTGCGGGTTTGGATAGTGTGAAACCCGCATCCGAAACCTAAAATCACATCAGCTTATATATATATATATATATATATATATATATATATATATATATATATATATATATAATATTGTGGAAAGTTGTAGGAAAATTGTATTTTATGTATTTTGCTGCGAGTTCGGGTTTGGGTGAAAAAATCCAAACCCAACAGGTGTGGGCGTGGGTGTTATTTTGTCACCCAACAACATTTGAGTTTGGGTTCGGGTGTCAATTTCGGGTGTGGTTTTAGATAGTGTGAAGCTCGCACCCGACCCGACTCATTGTCATCCCTATGCATAACATAACATTTAGTATTGCATTGGACATATTCTAATAAAATTAAAGAACATCTGATTATGACCCGTATGTTTCGACATTAAAGAGCATATTCATCAATTCTTTCAATGGAGGGGGTAGTTTGCTGTGTCTGCATTGTTTTTATTATTTCTTTAGACTTCTTTGTCCATTCTATAATCCTAAAGATCCTAGTGTTTAAAACAAACATCATTTGAATATTGACCTAATATGTGAAAATAATACACGCCAAACCAAAAATTAAAAGAGAAGACTAAAAAAGTACAATTTCTAAGGGGAAGAATATGTCATAAACTCTCAGCCATTTGACACTTAGCGCGAAAGAGGTAGACTTTACCAACATGGTATATCTTTGTCATCAACATATTCATCAACCAACCGGTTTGAGTAACATATGATATCCATTGCTTTTGTGGGTGCACTCATTTCTTCATTTCCTGATAATTTGAAACTCCATCACCAACGTAAACATTTCATCAAACACTTAATATGGGCTATGCTACACTAATTAATTTGATGTTCATAATAAAATTGAATACAAAATTAAGAATCTAAATTTTCAAAATTTAAAAGAAGATCGATTAAAATGAACAAGTGAGGTTTAGAATAAAATTATAAATTGTGATTAAGCAGAAAATAGATTTGTACACTTACCCATAACAATCTGTGAATTTTTAGTAGAGAGATTCAATTTCTAACAACTTAAGTTGTTGAATTAAAGAAAAAAACACACAACAAATTAATCAAAAGTTATAGCTTTAGCTTTCCCTTCATCAATAAGTACCTACAATCAACCAAAACTGCATCAACTCTAAAATATAATCGATAGAATACTAAGCTTCATTTCACTTCAAATTTGAAAAAGAAGAAATTGATTTTACTCTAGTGATTTCTGTCATACCCCAATTTTTGACCTAAGATACCACCTCATATCATAGCATATGCATCATTTGCATCTCTAACAAATTGCATAGCTTGTGTTTGCTACTTGTGACTCAGCAGGATTTGATCAGGAAATCACTCATCAGTACAAGTAACAATCAATTAGGGTTTTGTTCTCCCTTCATTTCAAATGAATCATCTTAATCAACAATCAACATTTGGTCCTCAGAGATTCATTTCAACAAGCTCAAAAGCTCTGAATCAACCAGATTAGGGTTTTGACTGAAGATAGCATACCCCTGACTTTTGCTCAGGATTTGACCTAATGACTTGGGACATGACCTCAAGACCCCAAGTACATAATTTTGGCCTAATCTATTGGCTCAAGACATCTCCTACACAAGGATTGATCAACAGTGAAATTTCAAATCATCAGATTAGGGTTTTGAACTATCAGGGACTGAAATCAGGGATCACATTTGGGAAACCCTAAAAATCCCCAGGAAGTCAATCAAAGGTTTCAATCATTTTCAAATAATCTCTATGGCAATATCCAATGGAAATTACATCTCAATTCAAGCCCTACAGTCATCAATTTCATCAGATCGACAATTAGGATTTTTGACCTAATTCACTGAACAACTGCCTTTTTAATCAGGACATGGTGCCACAACTCAAATCATGGCTCAATATCCTCTAATGCCTCAATATGATCCACTCATACCATTCATTTGGTGAGGATAGCTTGGTTCATTTGAAATCTCCAGAAACGCGATTCGTCTGAAAAAGTCAACTGTACAAGATCACCATTGACTTTTGGGGAATTTTGGTCAACCATGACTTTTGAAGTTTTTAATCATCAATATATGATATATGAAGTCATTTGATCAAGAAAAATCAAGAAAATCAATCAAGAATCAAAAAGTCAAAAGTTTGACTTTCATACTTAGAAAATTTTCTAAGTGTTTTTCAATGGTTTTTTCCAAAATTTGGAAGGGAATTTCTCAAAATTTCACCTACAAACTGAAAAAAACTTCCAACATGAAAGTTGTAGATTTTGATCCAATGAACAACTTTGTCACATATAATTTTTTTCCAAAAGATCAACCATTTAAGAGATATGGAGCTTCAAAGTTGGTATCTTTTGAAAATTTCACTTAAAACTTCATTTTCTTCAAAGTTCATGGATCTTTTTCACCCATTTCCTTAAAGGTCTTGAAGAAACTTTCAACTAGGGTTTTGAAGTGTGTAATATGAGCTTTCCAAAATGTCCAAGAGCATGAAAAAATATGGAGCATAGCTATGGTTTTGAATTTTGCCATTAGTGACCATTTCACTTGAAATTTCAAGCCATTTTTCACTAAGTTTCAATACTATATGGTTTATAATGCAAACAATGATGCATCAATGCAATGATTGAGAGATATTTTCTGATTTGAAGATCAGAATGGAAAGGGATAAGAAGCTTGGAAATTTAACCATGGTTTAGTCACTTTAACCATATGCATTTAATGGTAAGATTCCTTTCTATCTCTTAAGTGCCAAATCACCAAAGGAAGGGCAACTTGCCAAGCTCTGCATTCAGAACTCATGGCCTATAAATAGAGGTGCAAATAACTCTTCAAATCACACCAAAACCTCAAAGTTATAGGTTTTCTCTCTTCTTTCTTAGAATGCAAGTTTCTTAAGTTTCAAAGAGGTAAAATTCTCAACCTCTAAACCTTTGAAGTTCTGGCCAAAGTGAGGGTTCTAACATCTCATTAACATCAAATGTGATGTGTTTGATCCATCCACACACCCCAAAAACACCTAAATCTCAGAATCACTCTTCAACCACCATGTTTGCATAAAATGAGCCTTAACATATCAATTCTCATACCAAGCCATATCTGTCCAAGTTAATCATCCAAACACACTCCATATACTTCATATGAACTGTTCCAACCATCATCCATGATCTGAAACATCAAAATCAACTAGCTTGATCCTCACTTGAGCTAAAATGCAGATCGGGTACCACAAGGTGATCAAGAGGTTTTCAATTCACTCCAAGCATCCAGACATGTTCTATAAGGTCCATTGAAGCTGTTCAGATTGAGCAACAACATCTGTAACACCTCCTGGCTCAAATTCGATTTCCAGCTTTGCCATTTTTGAGGTAAGTGCTCATGAACTTCAAACTCATACATACATGCATCATAAATGAAAAATTGAGTTGCTATCATGTTTCTGCACTATCACTGATCAATAGCCCTCAATCAATTTCACAATTCATCAATTATACACAATTTCAGATTGAATCATAAGATTAGGGTTCTTCGTGTTCATCAGAAAACCAATGATCTTAGAGTGAAAATAAATGCAATTAAATGATACCATCGTGTTCCTTATGAAAATTCGAGCAAGATAGGCTATTCACTTGATCAAATTGGTTCAGTTTTAAGAAAATTCAAATTCAAATGGGGTTTGTGTTCTTGGCGCCATATTTTTGAAATTGAATTTAGAAACTTGATTCAAAACATAATCAATTCGTTGCAAATGATTAACAGACCACGCGCGTGGTCCAGTTGGTTAAACTTTTGAGTAATAACCTTAAGGTCACGAGTTCAACACTCATAGGGACCAAAACCATTTTTTTTATCACTTGTTTTTTTCAATTTTTTACACAACTTTAATTAATTATTTAACCAATCAAAATAATTCATTTTCACTTCATTTTTTGCACACCTCTTATTTAATATACATATTTTATGAATACCAAAAAAAAATCATCAAAAAATATTTATTTAATACATTTTTTAATTAGGTTTAAAATGACTTGTTTTTAAATGTTTTTAAATACTTTAAATATTATTTTTCATTTGATTTTTAACCTAATCATTTGTAAATATTTTTTGTGATCAAACCCTAATCACTTAGGACTTAATTGAGCATTAAAACTTGTTTTAACTTAATTAAGTTGATTTCTTTCAAATTCAAATTGTTTTAAAACAAGCGATCGCAATTCTTTTCAAAAAACGATAAACCATTTCTTTTTGATTTTTCTTTTCAAAAGAAACTATTGATTGTGTCATACCCTAATTTTTGACCCCCCTGAGATGACATATCTTCAGGATTTTTCATCAGGTCAAGACAAGTACCCAGAGCAGTCATTTCTCCATCTGGTACCTAATCGAGGATGCTCAAAGACAAGAAAGCTCAGGCAAAGGATCAATCAATAACAAAGACTAATCTCTAATACAATCATGGGGCTCAAAGACTTCATTTTTCTCATCTATGATTGATTAGACATCCAGTCATCTGAGTACAGGTTTACTCAGGTCACCAGACTAGGGTTTTGAGCCTATCAAGGACTAAAATCAGGGATCTCATTTGGGAAACCCTAAAAAGCCCCAGAGGGTCATTCAAAGACATCAATCTTCTTCAAATAACTCATATTACAAGATCTACTGGACATCACACTTCAATTCAAAGTCTACAGTCATTATTTTCACATGGTCGACAAATTAGGGTTTTGACCTAATTCACCAAGATGGTTGACTTTTGATCAGGGAATGAATCCAAAACTCAAGACATGATTCAAGGATCTCTACTACCTCAATATAATCCATTTACATCATTCATTTGAGGAAAAGATCTTGTTTCTACACAAAAACCCAAAAATTCACTTTGTCAGGAAAAAGTCAACTGTGAAGGATCATCATTGACTTTTAAGGTTTTTGGTCAAAAAATGACTTTCAAAGATCAATATCATCAATATATGGATGTCAAAGTCATTTGGCCAAAGAAATTCAAAGAAATTCATCAAGGAGCGAAAAGTCGGGAATTAGGGTTTTTGAAGGCATGGTGAGAACTCAAAATTTCACCTACACAACTCAAAAAACTTCCAACATGAAAGTTGTAGATCTTGCAAAATAAAACAACATCTTACAAAGGAACTTTTTTCAAAAGATCAACCATTTATGAAGTTTTGGAAATTTTGAAGTTTAGGTCATAAACACTTAGAAATTTTTCTAAGTGTTTTAACCTAGTTTTCTTCCAACTTTGGCCTCATTTTTCACAAATTTCCCAAAGGATTCTGAAGAAGACATAAACTAATGATTTAAAGTAGATGTTTAGGGCTTTCCAAATTGTGTTCAACCTTCTCCAAATTCAATTTGAGCTAAGAGTTATGCTTGTCCAAAGTTGGCCTCATAAACTAAAATTATAGGTCATGTACAATTTGGAACTTTGCAATTTTGTGCATCTTGCTTCACTAAGTGGTGCCACACGACCTCTAATGCATCTGAAAACATACCATGCATCAATTTCCATCATTGCATAAAGATTGAAGAGAATATTCCAAAACCAAGCCATGTGATTAAGTAATGATTACATTCTTGAATTTATGGCAAATGATGAATCATCAAGGAATCTTCTCACTAGCCAATTGGAACCCTCCTCTGAATCAGAAATGTCCCCCAAGATCCTGCAAGATCAATGGTTGGGGAAGCTAGCCCGAAAATGCATCATTGCACTTGGATATTTTCCAAACTTTCTTCATGGCTAAGGAAGCAAATCAACTTCACTAAGGAAGCTCACTCCTCTACTTCAGTACTGAACCATTTGCCTATAAATATAGAGGCATTCCTCATTCAAAATCACACCAAAGCAACCATAATACTTGCTTTCTCATTCTCTCCTTTTGCTTATTGTTTTTCAAAGTTCTTTGGCAAGAAGAATCGATTTCTTCAAACCAAGGCTCATCTTTGAAAAGTAAGCCTTCTATCATCCTCAGGGGGTTCATTTGAGGTGATCCAAGCACCTGGATCACTTCTGTAAGTAGAAGAACACCATTATCGAGTTCATTTTGGAGCACTTGCAGTTGGAGGACCATCGAGCAATTCAAAGAGTTTCCAACAAAGCCAAGCATCCAGGCACGTTCCTCTGGTCATAGTGAAGCTAACCAGATGGCTGCAGCTCATCTGTAACTCCAAATTCAACAACCTCCATGTTCACTTGAAGCTGAAATCGAGGGAGGTCCATAGAACAATTCAGAAGGATTCAAGTCACAATAAGCATTCAGTTAGCATCACTGGGTTACAAGGAAGCTATCCAGATCATCCATACAAGCCCAGGTGCTCTCAATCATCCTCACGACCTCCATTTTCAGAGGTAAGTTTTCAAGCTCCAGCTCCTTAATTCAAGTACTCTTTATGAAATAGCTCGATTCTATCTTGTTCAGCATCATCAGAGGATTAAAAACCCTCTATCATCATTCATTTATTCATCTTGTGCATCATTTAATTTTAAAATTAGGGTTTACGTGTTCTTCATGTTCATGCTAAAATTAGTTAGTTACACTTAAGATAAATAAATTCTGAATCCATGGCCATGTTCCTCGTCCAAAATCAAGCAAAATTGATGTTTACATCACACCATTTGGTTGAGAAACAAGGGAGTTAGAAATTCAAAATTTCTGAGCTCAAGGTTGAAGACGAAGATGGTGGCGCGCGAAATTTGAATCTCATGGGTCTTTTTAAAATATAAACAATTCGTTGCATCTGAATAACAAGCTGCGCGCGCAGCTCAGCTGGTTATTGTTTTGTGGTGTGACCAAAGGGGCGTGGGTTCGAACCATACTAGGGCCAAACCAATTTTTTACCCCTTATTTTCTTTCTTTTTTTTATACAAACTTCACTTAATTATTTAATCTATCAAATTAAGTCATTTTTACTTCATTTTTCACACACATATCACTTAATACATATATTTTGTGTTTAATCAAAAAAATCATAAAAATATTATTTATTTCCTATATTTTAATTAGGTTTAAAATCATATGTTTTAAGTTATTTTCTTAAATACTTAATATACATTTTCACTTTGTATTAATCTAATTAATTGTGTGAGTAATTATATGATAAAAACCCTAATCATTTAGGTCTTAATTAGGTATAGATTTTGTCTGTACTTCAATTAAGTTGACTTTTGTCAAAATTCAAATTACGTTCAAACTTCAAAGTAAACAGACAATCGAGGTCTTCAAACAACAGAACCCCGTATCTTTTCAACTATTTTCATAAACAGTAAACCATTTTTTTAAATTGGGCCTCTAATAGAGTGTAAGTCCCAAAAATCTTCTCTTCTTAGCTTGTTTTCAAAACTGTATTTTCAAAATCTTCTTTCTGTTTTCAAAACATTCTTCTGGTATTTGAAGGGCATTATTCCCGGTGAAACTCTTCAGATACCTATGTGACCTTTGTCCATCTTCACTTCTTCTGTTTTCAAAAAAACCCTTAACTGTTTATCATATATATATATATTCAACTGTTATCAACAAAACAACAAAAATTACTGTTGAGGCTCTGTACATACTTCTTCAATGGCCTCCACTCCATCCAGGTTAGGCTTTACAAGCTTTCAATTTACAGTCTTTATTTAAATTACTGTCAAATATAAACTGTGCATATATTAGTTTAGAACTGCGTTTGAGTATAAACCTTAGGACAGTTAAACTATATATATTATAGGAATATGACCTAGGATTGAGAATGTCTTCCCGGTGAAGGCTCTTTCCTAATTAGAGATCTGTAGTTCAAACCCCCAAGATGAATTATTCCCGGTGAAACATCTTGGCAAAAACCTTAGAATCCAAATAATAGGACACATCCACCCAAAGAGGAATTATTCCCGGTGAAACCTCTTACCCATTTGCTTAGAGCCAAAATAAGTTCAAAACCACATAAGCTTTCTCTTGTGCTACAACAAGGACCCTCGATTAGCCTCCTCTTGGGCTTTGTACAAGGACCCACAGGCTTCTTAAAAGCATTTCCAGCTTCCTCTTGAGCTTGTATACAAGGACCCATCAGGTTTCTTATAAACATAGGAACAGGTCTTTAGTCACCTTTTAGCCTACCCTGGTGAGTTTCTTCCAATTTAAACCAGACTTAAAACAAGCTAAGTTTGTCTCAATTCTACATTGAGTACACTTTTGGAATGAGAGACATGGACAGTCTCTGTCACCCTTATCTTCATCAATCCTCCTTAGTAGAGTCTAGGATCTATGTTTTGGTCATCCTCAGCATTGAGTCAGCCTTCATCTTGGGCTTTAAACAAGAAGTCTCACTAGATAATCTTTCTGCCATCCACTTTTCAACAAAACCCCTGGAAAGGGTTAGCCTCCAACATCTGTCTAAAATGTCAAAACCCCTGGAAAGGGTTAGCCTCCAAAGTCAATTAATAAAAGTCAAAAGAATAACTTCATTCTCTTAGGAGATAATTTCCCCAAAAGAGTCAAAACCCCTGGAAAGGGTCAGCCTCCAAAAACATGATAAAGTCAGTCTTTTAACAGACAAATTCACCAGCTGAGTCAAAATCCCTGGAAAGGGTTAGCTTCCAAAGAAAAACAGTCTTTTTAATCTCCAGTAGAGTTAAAACCAACAAAAACAGTTAGCCTCAACCTTGGGCTTCATACAAGGCACCCAAACAATAAAACTCCCCTGTCAAGAGTCAGCCTCAACCTTGGGCATTGTACAAGGCAGATAATAGAGTCTTCCCCAGTGAGTTCTTCATCACTCAGTAGCCACAACCTTGGGCTTTGTACAAGGCAGATAAACCATATCTTTCATGTGTCAAAGATTCCTAACACTTAGGATCTTTCCCCATATAGTCATCCATACTCAATTCATTTATTTAAGAGTCCGCCACAACCTTGGGTTTTGTACAAGGCAAAAAATAATGTTTTCCATAGCTAGAGTCAGCCACAACCTTGGGCTTTGTACAAGGCACATAAATAGAGTCTCCCTCAGTAGAGTCAGCCTCAATTCTGGGCTTTGTACAGAACACCAAACAAAATCCATCAAATAAACACTCTCCAAATAGAGTCAGCCTCAATTCTGGGCTTTGTACAGAACACTAAATTACCCTGTAATTAATCCCCAGTGGAGTCATCTCCCAGAGTCAATAACCCTAATTAATCAATCAAAAAAAGCCTCAAGCTTGGGCCTCATACAAGCCAGCTAAAGTCAAATCTTTTATACAGTAGATAGACATAGCTTATCTCTATAGAGAGATATTTTTACTACTCTACCACATTCAAACAAACAAACATTTCAATTTCAATTTCAATCAAAGTCTCCCATTTAGGACTCTGAAAGACATGCTCTGGCACATCCCCAGACTTGTACACTTTCCCTAATTTGGACGAGCATTTTTCTTTCATTTAAGAGGCATCTGACTGGCATACTTGTACACCCAAGTAAGGTCCCCCTCTTGAATGAAATGAATCCAGTTATTCTGTCACTCTTTCAAAATGTTTGTGGTAGAATAGTACAAATACCTCTCTGTGGAGATAATTTCATGTCTCTTTACTGTAAACAGAGATTTAATTCCAAGCTTCAACCTTGAGCTTCAAGCAAGGCACCAAAAACAATTAATTTCCCTAGTTAGTTCCCCGAACTACATTAAGCTCTGACTTCCACTAGGGATATGTAGGCATGAGGTTCACAAGGAATCTCAGCGAGCTAATAAAATACCAAAAATAGTCAGTCTGTCTGTCTGTCTGTCTTTTCAAATCAAATCAATTCCTTCTCCTAACACAAAGGAGAAACTTTCCCAATCATTAGCAGCAAACACAATCACAATGACACAGAGAAGGTTCCTGTAGAGTACTACAGATATGTAGGGTGTTTAAACACTTCCCTATGTATAACCGACCCCCCGGACTCCAGAATTTCTAGTCTAGGTGTAAATCCCCACACTTAGCAAACTCCTAGGGTTTAGTTGAGATCTTTTTTCCCCTTTCCTACTCGTAGGACAAATAAGAAAGTTCGTGTGATATCGTAGGAAGAACTGAAATAAAATTCATCCCACCACGGGCGCATTCTCCTTCCAAATTTCGCGTGAAGGGTTTAGCGTGCCGTCCTCCCAAGTGAAACGGGGAGGTAAAGAAAACGACACCACAGAAAAATGGCGACTCTGCTGGGGATATAAGTGTTCAAAACCTTGGTTTTTCATCCAAACCAATGGTTGACCTGTTGCTGGTCCAGCCCCAATGAGGAATTAGGGATGCCAAATTCCCCCTCAAACAAGAGAGGTCCTGCCTAACCTCTGTGTCATATCATGTGTTTGTTGCATATATATTTGTTTATTTTGTTTATTCTGTATCGGGAAAGGGCTTGATTCCCCCTTGTGGTGAGAAATCCTATACCCGGATTTGAGTGCAACATAAGATAGGATGGAGGATGTCTTCCCGGTGAAGGCCCTCTAATCTTGGTTTCCAAGTCTACTCTTGGGATTTGCCTGGCTGGTTGTGATTAACTGCGCCACTGCATTCCGAGACTGATTTGTACCAGGAGGACCTAGAAACACATTAACCCCACTTAAAGCCTTTTTTAGGACGTAGAGCGGTGATTACGGAAGTAATTGTCACGCAGATACTACACTCAGAGAAAAACTCTCTTATAGATACCAGTCAACGTATCTTTAAGGTTGAGCAAAAACTCTGAGACCCCTAGAACCCGTTCTACAGGTACAAAAATCATTAACCTTAGTTTACCATTGGGGCGGGAGACTGCGTTTTGACTTCATGACCACCATACCCTTCAACGCCATGTTTGTTTAAAACTCTTGTGTGTGCATTCATGCATTCATGCATCATTCATTAATAAACAACTAAAAACAAAAAGAGTCTTTTTCGAGTCGTTTTTCAAGGAAACTAAATAACGAACGTTTTGAACTTCAT